>NW_017728939.1:6521282-6533925 GCF_001723895.1 Crocodylus porosus | reverse complement strand
ATCCCAGAGACCCTGGGTGCAGCAGAAAGAGGAAGCAAACACACAGCTCATGCTGGCTGTGTGCCAGAGAGCCGTGCTTTAGTTCCCCCCCCCCCAACTTCTGGATTGAGCCATTTCAGGTGTGTGGCTGCATTTTCTGAATCACAAGTGAATGTCTGTTCACTTGCTTATTGGTTCAATTTTTGCAGCTTAGATTAACCTGCAAAGACTGAATCAATTCAGCCTCGGGCTTTTTGACTGTCTGTACTTAGCCTATGAGATGGAACTCATGCCTTTATGGATCTAAGGCGGTCAGATTTACCACAAGGAGGGTTTTTTAAATAAATTACATGTATAAAATAGATTTTGGATGGCCCTGTAGTCCAGAATGGTGGAGAAAGAGATGAGCTACGCATGACTCATTAACAAAGGTAGGCAACAATACTTTGAATTTCTATGCATTTAGCATCTGTTGCCAGCAAAGTGCATCACGAATACCAGTCACAATGCACGTGAGTGAAGTTTATCTCCACATCTGACTTAAATTCTACTTTTTTGTGGACTACCTCAAATGATGAATACGTCGGATTTTAAGCAAATACAACAATCAGTTTCAGAGTTTGGTGGTGGTATTTCTGGATTACAAAGGGTAAATTGAGGTGGTGTCTTAGTGACAAGGTTACATCTAAACAGGTAGATTTATAAAAGTTTCATCTATTCTTCCCTAACCACCAAGTGACATTCTCTTTCCTTTCTCATTTCTTTACAGAAACTAGTATTCAATAGGCAATGTGTGGATACGTAATTTGTCTCTACAGCACATTTTTAATTTTAATCATAAGTAAATGTCATCAGAACGATTTGAGAAAATTGGTAAATTAAAGAGGCTGTAATAAGCATATTTGTTGCTGCTATAAGAACAGTTGGTGCTGCTAGATACCAAGTTAATTAAATGCATTCAAGGTGAGTGACCTTGTGTTCTAATCACTTCCAAGGTCATTCGAAGGGCAACAAGATGTAAATCCATAGTTTAGTCCTGTCTTTGCAAAACGAGAGATAAGCGCAAAGAACAAGCAACCACGGTTGGGGAAAAAAATCCATTTCTGAAATTGAGATTATCTGAAGGAAAAACAAATAGGGAAAAATAGGACGCAGTCCTGTATCATACAAATCAGTCTACTGAAATAATTATACATTTCTGATTCTGACCAAGATGTGCTTTTGCATCTCAGGGACACAGCTAACAGAAAATTGCTTATTGCAGACAAAAATTAAATTCCCCAAAAGCTGACAAGCTGGCTGGCTTCATCAGCTGTAATAGCAGGGAACTTTGTTTATACTGGACATTGATGAGAAGAGTCGGAAGGCATGAAGAAATCTCTCAGTCCTCAAGCAAACCTGAGTACTGGTGTTAGCAGGAATACACATCAAGCATGCACATCAGGAAAGGGTAAGACCTGATCTCTTTTGGTGCTCCCTCTAGTGTGTACTTTCCTAATGTGCCCTGGTGAGGAGGGGGTTGGCTGAAAGGTGCCCTTCCACCCATCCAGGGCAGCGGGACTATGTCCCATCCCCTTCTCAGGCCAGTTCCTAGATGACAATCCAGCAAAGAGTACTTAAAAAAGTGAAAGGTAATTTAATAGCTCCCCTCTCCTAGGTTCTATAAAGCATATACTGGAATAGGCCTGGGCTTAGCTGTGATAAGACTTCTCCAGTGCACCAACTGCCAAGATGAACCTGATAGCATGCACGATCAACGCTACCCTCTGGTAAACAAAATCACAACTGCTATTCTTGGACCGCATCTACAACACAACAGGTGTGACGGCAGCTTGTATAGACACACTGGACCTAGATTTCAATTAACTAGGTCCTGTGCTAACAGTGTAGCTGTGGCAACATGATTAAATATTTAGCAAGAAACCAGGCAGCTGTCCACACGGAACTTCATGCTCCCATGGCTGCAATACCATTGACCCTCATCATGTCATCTACACAGCTAAAGGCAGATTTACCTTTGGCCATGATTAACATTGAGGGACTGTGCTTTTGAAGCTTAAGGATCCATGTCCTACCCCCTCCCCCTGAGCTAAGCAATCAGGCCCACCCCCCAAATCCTGGGCACAGCCACACACCACACTAATGTCAATTATTGAACTAGGTGTCTGCATTTCATTCAATTCAACAAAACACCCATGTAGTCACTGATACATCAGCATCAAGTATAGCTGTGGCCTACAGAAAGTTCTCTGAACAGAGCAACATTTCTCATTGGATGGACTAGCTTTCTTCGTCCCAAAGCTTGGAAGTCCATTCTTGAATCCTTGCCCCATTACACACACACACACACACACACACACACTCTGCAACACAGGAACTGCCTTACCGCAGGGGTGTCAAATAGGGCTGTGTGAAGCCCTATAGATTTCTATATCTGGGTAGAGAAATTTATTGCAACCCGTGTCTCAGCGGAGCACAACAACTACAGCATCAAATAAGGGAATAAGGAAACTGAGATGTAGGGCTGTACGAAGCTTTGGTCCCTGATATGATTTGGTGGAGATTTGGCCCAATTTGGTGGCTGAATCTCCAAATCCAAATTGAATCAGAGGACCCTTTAATCTCTCAGAATTGAATCGGAACCCTCCAAATCAATTAGGAGAGATTCAGAAAGATTTGGAGATTCAGACAGACACAGCTTTAAATGTTTTTCCTACACACCTCTAGGTCGCAGGGGCTCATCAGTACTGTGATGCTGGGGCACATGGAGAGTCCCACAGAAGCACGAGGGGCTCCCCAGCATGCTCGGCAGCAGACCTGGAAGTGGACCAGAAGCACTTCCAGTCCACTTCTGGGTCCATGGGGGAGCACACTGTCCTTCCCACCCCCCCCACCCCCGGTAACCCTTGGCTTGGCAACTGCTGGGAAGCATGTGGGGGGGCCCCCCCACTTTCCCCTGACTCAGCGACTGGTGCCTCCTGGGGGGGGGGGGGGGGCACCCAGGGTCCCCTTGCAGCCAATCTCCAAGCCGGGAGGTTGTGGGGGGACAGCACACAGAAGTGGACCAGAAGTATCTCCAACCCACTTCTGGTTCACTGCCAAGCACATGGAGGGACCCCCGCACTCCTATGAGACGCTCCATGTGCCCTTGCATCACAGCGATCATAAGCCGCGCCTGGTACCTTCAGGTATGTAGAAAAAATGTTTAAAGATGCGTCTATGTCCAAATAATTTATTCTCTGAGTCAGCATTGAATCTTCAGGTTTGGATTTGGCCGAATTGATTCAGGGACAGTGATCCAAATCAACTAATCAAATCACTGTCCCTGATTTGGGCCAAATACAAATCGAATAAGGCCTGCTTCGCACACCTCTAGTGTTAAACGTATGGTGCACAGGCTGGATTCAACCCATGGGTCTTTGGACTGGACCCCACATGCTGCATGGGGCACATGCTAGCCCCAGCCTCATTGCCTGCAGTGCAAGGACTGGACTAGTACCACACATGCTCCATGCAGCACAGGGGGGCAGTGAGGGGTGTGCAGTGCCTGCTGTGTCCACACTGGAGTGGCTCTGCACACTGGCTCTGGGGCTAGCCCAAACTGGGCCACGCCACAGCACACATGCAGGACTGGTTTGGCATGCTGCATGTGCCATGCTGGCCTTGTGATCCTCATCTGGCCCACTGGGCCAGATGGGTTTTACACCCCTGCTTTACTGGAACACACCAGTAGTCTATTCAGTATAGGGTAGCTATTGGTCCTGTTTTATACCAAAACATCCTGTTTTTAAAACCCTGAGTCACCTGTCCATTTCTCAGTGTGGTGGGCTTGCCGCTTTTGCCCAGCAAGCCTGTCTTGGAGAAGGATACTTAGAACTGGTGGAACATTTCTACCAATCAGCTGGGAGAGGCTTGCTCTACTCCTGTTCTGGGGGGCGAGGGACGACGAGGAGCCCCTGGACCCGATTGAAGACTGCGCTGTGCAGGTCTGGCAGACTTCAGGGGCAGGGCCTCTGGTATAAATAAAAGCCTAGTGTGCTCAGCAAGTTGAGCAGAGATGGGGAGGGATGTCAGAGAGGGAAGAGCCTGCACAGGATCCCTTCTTCACCCCAGCGGTGCACAGGCCGGTGCATGGGGCTCAGGCGCTGGGACCCGCGTCGAGGCAGCTCAAGCCTGCATCCTCAGTGGAGGGCCGGACGGGGCGGTGTGCCGACTGGCACACGAAGAGCCGGCTCTGGGAGCAGCTCCAGGCTGCTTGGACCCCACATGGTGTTCAGTCCGGCACACGGAGAACCTGCCCTGGGAGCATCTCAATGCTACTTAGGTTAGCCCCAGTATAAGCCAGATAACTGGAGCCCCACAGTGCGGCCCAACCAAAGGACTAAAAGAGCCCCAGAGCCTAGAGCAGGGCCCAGGAAAGGGGAGGCCTAGGGATAAAATTAGGTAAACCCAGCCAGCAGTGGCTAGGTTCCCCCGCCCCCAAGAGAGCTGGAAGAACCCTCGGTACCCAAAGCGGGGCATACGGCCAGGAGGGGAGGTCTCGGAGTGATGCAGACAACGCTGCTGGGGCCTGTGGTTGAGCAAAGGGCTCTGAGGCCTGCTTGACAGTTCCTCAAAGAAAACTGTAAGTCGCTGGTGGAGTAGGGTCCCGCAGGGGAGGCATTCCTGAAACAAGCAACACCCCCCCACCCAAAGGGAAGCCCTGGGTGAAAGTTTTCCTCCCAGCTAGACCCATAGAAGGGGAAGCACCCCTTGCTAGCTGGGATCCAGGGGTAAACATGCCTTATGTCACATAAAACTGCACGTCATATTTTGTATAATTATCATAATTATGAATATGTTGTACAAAATGTTATGGAATCAGGTTAGTTTTGTGTAATGGAATTTTGATTTATCGTATTGCAAATATTTATTTGTATACCTTGGGTGGTGGTGTTAAAAGATATCGCTAAGAATATTTTCGGAACGTTTTCCTTTGTTATCTATTAGAATATGTATCTAATTCTATATATTGAATAAGAAATAATAATTCAATAAACTGTAAATAGTTAAAAGCATTGGCGTAGAGTTGACTCCATAGAGGAAAGAGGGACCCGTGCTCAAATCACCAGTGCCCCTCTCACAGCACTGTCACCTGCCTCATCTATCCCTTCTAACTGAGGATGGGCACACCCTTGGGTGTTTCCAGGTTATGTCAATAAGAACCAGAGTGCAAAAAGTCATGTTTTTCAGTTCATTGGTGGAAATACATGTCAATCACTTGTCCTCATGATTCTATTGGCTGTGCCTAAAGCTAGGGCATCACAAAGCCAGGAAGCCAGGGTTTGCAGCCAGGCAGGAAGGAAGGGGGAGAGTGGACTTTTTATGGTGACCCCACCCCTTGCTGCTGATTGGCAGAGGCAGCTGCTCCCCCCCACCGCTGACTGGCCGAGAGGGCCCGCCCCTTACCAAGAGCATGTCCTGTATTCTGGAGGTGCTGCAGTGGCCACCCTAATCCCGGAGGATATCCCATCTCCACCCATGGCTGTGGCAGAGGATCACAGAAAAGGAACAAAGAACAGAAGGCCCAAGCCTGGAAAGTTTCTTCCTGATGCCCATTAGTTCAAGGTTGGTTTAAACCCTGGAATCACAAGGGTTTAGTGCCCTTCCAGTATTTTTGCAGTCCACATTGTGCTTTGCCATTCCTTCAAGAGCCTCAGCGTTGAACGAAAAAGGTAAATACACAAAGCTAACAGATCGGATGTCACCCGACAGCAAGGCCTGTGTGGCTGTGTAAATATTTATGTACTCCATTTCCAGCTTCTAAGGCTACAGCTCATGGCGTAGAGGTTCTTGCAACTACAGTGCTCGCATGAAACTTGGCAGCAAATATGGTTTCGCAGACGCATGGCAGGTTTTGTGCCCTCGCAATAAAGTTGATCTTCAACATTACCGTTTCATTCACTTGGTTTAGTGTCTAGGCAGCACAGCTGAGCAAGGCAGCCTACGCATCTTCACACCATCACTATGAATCTCCCCCTAATTCTCAGATCCAGCTAAGTCACAGGTAGAGCCAATTCTGGGCATTGCCAGTGTGCACAGAACAGGCACAAACTGCAAAATGCAATTTCCTTCACGTTGTATTGTTTTCCAAGCTCCTTCTGGTGCTTAAACTTACTGGGACACATCCTTAGCTGATGTAATCAGTGTAGCTCTATTAACTATACAGCTCATTTACACCAGCTGATGGTCTGAGCGACTTTGGAGACAGCAAGCAAAATTTATTTTTGCAGCTTTCCCTAACACATAAGCCGAGGCACTTAATTCCTTAGCAGAACTAAATGCTAATTTACAAACACTGACGTACAGTTGCTCAATTTTAAAAAGGGGGGTGCGGAAATCATATTCACTGACTTGCTCTCAGCAATTTAATCTATTAGGGATACACAGCTATCTTTTCTCCTTGCAGCAGCAGGCGTTTTATGTTTTGATTTTCCTTAGCCATTGCTGTTTCTGCTCATATTTTCCCCTTGCATTTTTCTACCCTGTTCAATAAAATGTGTGAATGTTAAAAAGGGACAGCAAGTAAAACTGAAAAACGCCATTCTGCAGACTCAGTCTCCCCACTGCTGTCTTTCCTATCAATCACACACAAAAAAGGTCAGATCTCAATAGCACTAAGTCACATGAATAACTTTTCTCACTAGGACTGCTCTTGTTAATGTGCCCAGTTCCTCACATACCCTGTATAAAGGCTCACAGGACCAGGACCTTGCATCTTGATTGAGCTAAGTGCATAACTACTTGCATAAGCCCCTCTGTCTCCAAAGGAACTTCTACTTACGCTGAAATACTTGGAGGACTTGAGGATACTTGTAGAGAGCTAAAGCCACGTGGCCTAGAGGAGCAGCTTCCATATTACTGCATTCGCCTTCTGCTTGGGCTGAGGACACTTGAATTCCTTAAACTTCACTGATTCACAGAAGTTTCAAGTTGGAAGGGACCTAGTGTGATCACCAGGTCCAGCCCCACCCCCTGCTTTGGGCAGGAAAGACTGCTGGGGTCAAATAACCTTAGCAAGGTGTGTGTCCAGTCTCCTTTTGAAGATCTCCAGGGTAGGTGCCTACACCAGCCCCTCTGGGAGTCCTTACGTTTGCTTAAGATGCATCGATTGATGCATGCCAGCAAGTTCCTTGCTTCCTGTTAGAAGTCACAGACACACAGATGGACATGGCAGGGGGAAGCGAGCAATGAAGAACGGGTAAGGAGGTTAGTTTATGTCCTTAAATGAGAGAGTTTATGGGCAAATTTTTCAAGTGCCTAAAGCTTTTAGGTACTTTAAATGTTAAGGTTTCCAACAAAAGGCACTTTAAAAACGGGCTTGGTTTTCAGACAGTGCTTAACACTGATATCTGAAACTCAGATCTTTTCAAAAGTGATGTAATTTGAGCAGCTAAAAATCACTACCCGCTTTTAAGAGTGTTGCCAGCTTCCACCAGAACTCGCTTTTATAAATCCTAAAAGAAAGACTTGTTTCAATTTGACCTTTTATATACGTACATTTTTACCTGGTGGTCATTTAATAAATTTTTGCTCTGAAAGGCTTATCAGCAATGATTTTTTCTAACTTTCGTAGAAGACATTTGGGTCAACATACAATACAGACACAACTAGCAAGGTAGCTTTCTGCTTGCATATGATGCTCTTGCTCACATTATTTTCATACACAGAGTAAAGACATGCACACTTTTAAGCCTTTTTTCTGTAAACTTCAGGCTTCCCATAGCCCTCTTAACTGGGCCTACGATCTCATGCCAAACCCTTCTGGGTAATAAATAATGCAGAGAGATTCCATTTACTCGCACTTTTAATCAAAATCCCGTGGAATTGAGAAGATCAAATCAAGGAGATGATTTACATCTCAGATAGCCAGCGCCTGCTTTATCTCTCCATAGAGAAGAATGCATGTACAGCAAGAATGCTATTTTTCTTTTGCTGCATGCTGGGCGATATATTCCTATGCCCAGCCCACTGAAATTGGCAATAAATTGCGACAGCCTGTTTTGCCTCAAGACCACTATAGTGTGTAGAGATGCTGTAAATTAAACATGTCCTCCCTCGCCAAAGTCAACTGAGCTGTCTGCGGGTTCTCCAGAGAAAGGTTACTTCCGTTCCGTCCCATCAGGCTTTCACTCCCACTCAGTGTCACTGCTTTCTGTCCCATTTCCTGCTGCCTGTCCCTTGAGAACGGGCCCCATGCCCTCGGAGTCTACCTGCCGAGACGTCTGCTACACATGGGCACCATTCCAACGGCCAGATTAATACATCCTTCCCAAGGACTTCCCAAGTAGAAAGAAGAGGGGGAGGAGATGAAAACAAACAAACAAATGAAATGGTAATACCACTATTTTTGTCCTTCATTTGAAAGAGAGAGAAGAAAAAGGCTTTACGTGGATTAAATAAGACACTCTCTCTTCCCAAACTGACAAGCTCAATAGATTTCGTTGTGGAAGTTCAAGAGTGCCAAAACCCCTCAACTTAACTTTAACTATTACAATTTCCTCACAAGTGGGGTGCACGCTCTGTCATTTGGGCTAGGGACAGAAATTACACATAAACCGGTACAAGTGATCAGAAACCAGTTCAAATCCGCAAGTGCACATAAACCACTTTCAAAATGGCTGAAACTGGTTTAAAACAAATCTGGATGGATGCAGTATCACACCTAACTGATTTAGGTTAAATCAGTTTATTGAACTTCTGTCCCAGATCCCCTTCACATTCACGTTAACTCGCAGTCCCCCAGCATCCCAGGATGCTTTGCACCTCCCCCGCAAACCCCCTTCTCACAGGGTGGGTGGACTAGCTTTAGCCCAAGCTGTCTGCTTCAGCAGAGCAGAGAGGCACGCGCTAGCGCCCTCTGGCTTCTGGCTTGGGCCATTTCAGGCATGTGACTGCATTTCCAGAATCAAAAGTGAACGTCTCTTCATTTGCCTACTGGCTCTATTTATGCAGCTTAGACTAACCTGCAAAGATTGAATCGACTCAGCCTCAGGCTTTTTGATTGTCTGTACTTACCTTTGGAGTTTTCCAAGAAGGGAAACACCCTTTTAGATTAAATCTTACAGGTTGCGTGTTACACAAGGAGTCTGACAAAATTAACATAAAGGTCCTTTCTGGTCCTAAAAATCTATTAATTGCATTAGGTGTTTAAGTCTGTTTTTATAACTTATAAAAGGCTAAGCTAGTCTGAAGCAGCAGCTGGACAGCTCGGTGCTTTCTCCACTGCAGAAAACTCCAGCATCTTTTCATGTTTGCTCATCAGTAGTTTGGAGGCCAACTGTCACTTTCTGTTAGTTTATTTCATTCTGAAAATCAGGCTAAGCTATTCCTTAGAGAAAAGTCACATTTGTTGAGTTTTGTTTTACGTTACTGTGTTTTTCTGTCTGATGATCAAGCCTGGAAGGAGCATACGCCTATATTAGCAAGGTCAAGGGACTGCTGACATGCCGTAAAGAAGAATGAAGATGCTCAATCTCAGCTAATGTTCAAAAACCATCGGAAGGCATAACTTAAAAGCAAAGCTACGTGAGACCGCGCGTATGACTGTCTTACAACTGAACTGCAGGCCTGGAGCATGCTGAGAGGCAGAGGCTTCCATGTCTTCGGCCACTAGAAAATAACTTCTTATTTTGATGCAGATAAAGATCAACTTTTAGATGAACAGATCATTTGCAGAGAGGTTGCAATGACAACCCTGCAAAGACTAAAGTCTTCCACTCCTAAAAAAGATAGGATTGGCAGCCACAGGGCAAGATGACCTGATACCCACACCCTGGCCGACACACTTCACCCTTGGCCTCAAGGAACCCCCTCAGATGGGGGACATGGGAGTTCAGTCTCCATGACTCCATTCAATCCTTATTCTTTTTTATAGAGCCTGCCAACAAGCAAGTCTAATTACTACCAGCTGCAGTGTCACTGGTGAGGACCTGTTTGGTCTGTAAGGTCGGGTTACTACACACTTCACAAAAACCATTAAGCAGTCCTAAAACATTAGTTACAACATAAAATGCTCATCTCTTCTTCTGTAGGTTTCTTAGCGACTGTTCTGGTGATCACTATCATGGGCCCAGAGACTCCTAAACACAGATCAGATCTTTGCCAAAAAACACTTTACCATTTAATCATAACAAAACACAAGAAACGACCTGGGGCAAGATTTTAGAGGAGGGACTGTCCAGGGATGAGGCAGGCATGGAGCATGTTTTAAGCAGGGGAGGAGGGGCATAGTAATCAAAATGATAATTTGGACACAATCCCTTACTTGCATGACTTATGGAGGCTGGGATACGATCCCTCAGGTCAGTCATTTAGAGAGACTAAAGGAGTGCAGAGCCTACTGCTCCCAAATAAAGCTTTCTTTTAGGTCATCTCATTCCTATATGCCTGGGTTTATTGAATCCGGTGATCACTACAGGGGGAACACCACTGAAGCTAATGTTGAATAACGAGCAGAAAAGAGATATTCCAGACATTGACCATACAGAGTTGGTAGGACAAAACTGCATTAAACTATGCATGTCCTGGAACAAGGACTATATTCTGTGCTCTGCATATGTATTTATCTCTTTATTTTATGGACTTGATTTTTATGCCACCCTTCCCAAAATGTTCATGGTAGCTTACACTAAGAAGTCACAAAAAAGATTAAATAATAAAACATAATCTCATCCCCACCCCCTAACTACCCAGCTTAACCCTACCTGCTAAAAGCCTGCCCAAATAAAAAGGTCTTACATTGCTTCTGAAAGATGACCTGGCTCAGGCAGTGGTCAAGGGGAAGGAGCTTCAGAGCAACAACCAAGAACAACCTCCCACGTTTTGGCCAAGTGACTTGGTGCACAAATGGTGCAACCTGAAGGAGGATGTTCTTGGTTGACCTTCAGGATCACGATGGAGCATAAGGGAGGAGGTGGTCTCTTAAGTATGCAAGACTGAGGCCATTTAGGGCTTTGTAAATCAAAACCAGGACCTTGACTTGCACCCTGAAAGCTATCAGAAGCCAGTACAGCACCAAACACTCTGAGCTCCTAATCCCTAACTGGAAGTTCCCAAAAGGTTTTCAGTTTCTGCCCAAAGTAGTGGTGCTGTGGTTGAACTCCATGCACTCGAATTAGCCTTACTTGAGATTATAAACAAACCCATCACAATCGTTACTGAAGCTACTTTAGGAAAAGGATTAAAAAAAAAGGGGGGGAAAAACCCCAACAAAGCTACATGTGCACACAGGTGCACAAGCACTTCCCAGACATGAACGTGCACACACACAAACCCAGCTTCATGAGAACCCAGGGTGGCTTGATGGCCTCATCCGTGGCGACTGCTGCAGCGTGCCTGGCTGGCTAATTGTGAGCCGCGGACAACCAGAATGCTTGAGCACATAAGCCCCACTTTAGAACGACAAATAATTCATGAGGTTTGTAATGTTTCACGGTCAGTTGTTCTATGAAGAGTTCAGGTGTTCAGCTTTTCATCACTCCAGCGGGTAAGGACAGCATCTCTCTGTCACAAAAGTGATTCCTTGCAGGGCTGCCTGCTATGAAAAGTAACTGAGTTATTTGCAGGGGCAAGCTATTCATCAGTAATTTCATTATCCTATTGAATTTCTTGCATTAAACTGATCTCTTGTCAGGCACACAAGCAAGCAGATATAAATTGGCCCATCTGAAGACAGAAAGCAGGGCAAATCAGGAAGGCTGGCGGATGGCTTTAAAACACACACTTTTGACAGGAAATCTGTTTAGATTATTTTTTTTTTTTTGGTCATAGAGAAAACCTCCAAAGAAAGTCTGACCAAGCATTAAGAAGAAAAGGCAATCACCATTGCCATATACTTTGAATTGCCTGGAATCTCCCCTTTTGTATAAAAGAAACAAGATAATATGAGGCTTGTCAATAGGGAATATGGGGGAGGGGCAGGGGGAATTACTTCTAGTTGTCAGCAGAGTTGTTGAAAATTACATATATTTTCTATAAACACATGTCAAACTGAATCATTTTCTCCTATTTCTTTCTAAATGATTCACAATTCCCTCCTCCCCACCTTCTTTTTCGCTACTGTGAACAGAAGGAAGGGTATGCAGGGAAGAAGTTCTCAGTGTTTTATCGGGAGGGGGAGGGGGAGGAAATAAAAAATGGGAACCTCACCCCATTTCCCAAAGGAGTCAGTAACAAGATTCAGAACAGCTCTAATTACTTACTTGACCCCATGGGAGACAAGCTCCATTCTTGTAACAAGGCCTAGGTGTCACGGCGTGGGGTCTAGGAGCGGCCGTGATCCCTCTAGCGCCCCTACCGTGCCAATTAGGCAATCCAGCACCCGCTTACTCGCCCGCCACCTCTTTGCTGTTATATAGTTCAATATGGGAGGCTGCCTCTTATCGCCCTACTGGACACTATGCTATGACTGTACTGCCCCTCACTCCGTAAGGAGTGACTTCATGCAACCCCAGCCTTATGGGCTATGCGTGCCTCCTACTTCCCTTTTAGCACACCCCAAGCCTCACAGTTCTTCCTGGGCTCGTCACGCAACCTGCGCCCGTTCCCTGGCGCCCCTGGGCTCGTCACGCAACCTGCGCCCCTTCCCTGGCGCCCCTGGGCTCGTCACGCAACCTGCGCCCCT
>NW_017728939.1:6517796-6521182 GCF_001723895.1 Crocodylus porosus | reverse complement strand
GTCACGCAACCTGCGCCCCTCTAGTCCTTAGCCCTATCATGCTTACTGGCGGTGCTTTGCCCACTGGGTTCAGCAGCCTAAGCCTTACCTGGCCCCTCTGGGCTCCTGTCCGTAGTAAGTATCTAATCAGGCTCAGGCAGTCAGAGCCTTACCTGGCCTTTCTGGCCCTTCTGGGTTCCTGTCAAGAATAGGTATCCAATTAGGCTCAGGCGACCTAAGCCTTACCTGGCCTCTCTGGCCCTTCTGGGTCCTTGTCGATAATAAGTGTCTGGTCAGGCTCAGGCGGCCGGAGCCTTACCTGGCCCCTTTGGTTCCCCTGTGGTTCCCACTATAGTGGAGACCCTCCAGGATGCCTTCTAGGTAGGCCGCACCCCTCTTGGGGTGTCTCCCAATAACCCATGCCCCTCTTGGGGCTGCTTCTCTAAACGTGCCCTCTCCAGGGCTCCTTGCGAGTATCCACCCACTCCTGCAGCTTTTCTCTGCCTTTGCCAGTCCTTATATAGTCACCGGCTCTGCGCCAGCCGGCGCCACACAACCGTGCTATCCCTGGCACCACTTGTTTGCCTACACAGGGCACCGGGAATCCCCAAGCAACTGGGGAGCTCCCATGAGGCCTCCTCGCACCCCTACAGCCTCACCGGGTCCTCCAGTATTAAACTCAAAGCAATAACATAAGCCAATCGGCTGCAACTCACAACAAGCAGCCTCCTGGCTTATAACATACGGTCCACGCTCCCTTGGCTCTCTAGCCATAAGCTCCCAGCCTGGGTTCCCTCTACCCTTACCATGCCGTAGCCGCTTGGGTGGTCAGGCTGCAACCATCAGCTTTGCTCAACTCTCCCGCAGAGCTCCTGCCCCTGCGGTTGCCAGAAGGGGACTGCTCTCTAGGCTCCGGCCTGGGCTTTTTATAAAGGCCCGGCCCTGCCCCCTTCTGGTTGCCCAAGCAACCGGCACCTGAGCTGCCCTGGAGATTGGCAGCTACCTATCTCCACTACTTAGGAACAGGGCACTTAGGTGCCCTGTGACACCAGGTCCAGTCCCACCTAAAATCAAGACTGCTCTTGAGGAACCCCAGCACCGTGCAACATTCAAAGCAGGATGGGGACCCCAAGTTACTGCCAGCAAACCATCCCCTAGTAGCTTCTGTGAAAAAGGCATGAGGTCTTAGGAAAGCTCCTCAAACACTGACTTCACAAAAATCATGGGGTTGGAAGGCAAGAAGTTACCTTCAGCTCAAGGTGATCTGCACAGAGGAAGTAATAAATACAACTGGGACTAACATACTGTCACAGCAGAGAAATCAAAGAGTTAATGGACAGCTGAGACTGAAGGAACTCTTCCATGTAATGAAGCCACCTAGGCAAGGACTGAGACAAGTAGGTGATAGCAGGAGAGCATTGGGAGAAAGCAGAAGAGCTAGTTGAACTCTGAGCCCAGCTGTATCCGTTTGATAGCCCAGAAAAAGGTTCCACTTTTCTGAGTGTGTTGTGTTAAAAACAGTAAAGGGAGAGAGAGTTTTTGTTCTGATGCTATGGCAAACCATCTCCATCATCCAGCCCAAGGCATGTATGTAGAGAGACTATCCCATGACTGAGAGAAAAGGCTATGTCATATCTGGAAGACCTATAGTCCAGAGTGATCAGAGTTTGAGACTAGGGGATCATGTACATGCCACGATTTTTGCATGTCTGTACATTTCTTGAAGCGTTAAAAGTCTTTGTTGTGCATTAAATTAAAACTCCTCAGACTTAGTTTAGTTTGGCTAACCAGGAATTAAAACATTGTGTCCATGGATTCGTTGCGTGCAACCACAAAGGCGCTCAAAGACATGTGATAAGCCTCTTTGTCCACCAGATGGCACCGTGATTTTTTTGTAGTTCACCCCTTCAAACTGCTTTCGCTTTTGAATTGCTTCTGCTTTTTTTTTTTTTTTAAACTTGCATGGCTTGCCAGCTCCCTGTTCCACAGCTGTGTGGCAGGGCATGGGCATGGGGTAAATGGCATGGGGTAAGTGGAGGGCCCCCGGCTGGTGGAGGGCGGGGTAGGGACAACACTGAACTGTCCTGCTGTCCTGTGGCACCAGCCAGGGACCTGGCTTAATTCATTTGAAAACCTAGTGCATGTAAACACAGATGCAACATTCCAAGGCTTGATTAATTTGAAAACCTAGTGCATGTAAACACAGATCCAAAATAATCAAGTTTAAATTTTATAAGCCTATGTAATTTAAGGAGGATTAAAACCCATGCTGTGTACAGGCACCCTAGGAGCCTAATCCCTGCTGTGCTCCTGATGCACTATAACATGCTGGCTTCAGCTTCCCTTCTCAAGACTTCTCTCTACTGCCCTGCTAGCTCTGGGCATAAATAGAATGGCACCCTAAATCCACTTCTGCCCATGCAAAACAAAGTCTCTAGCTGGAACTAAGTGATACCTTAAACTCAAGCTAACTAGCCACCCAAGGGTGATGGGTTGAAGTTTGAGTGTTGCTGAAGCCAGAATAAATAATTCATAAGGATTCACCTGCTCTGTGCCACTCAAGTGCTGCTTTGCAGTGTGACCACCCTCCCTGAGCTGGGTTAACTTGACAGGTGTTAACTTGATTCTAGCAGACAAGGTTCTTGGGTAAATCTGATATGTTTTATTAGACCAACTAATAAAACATATCAGATTTACTCAAAGAGCCTTGTGTGCCTATGTCCTTAAATGAACACGGCTACAACCAATACCCCTGAAACTTGACTGTAGGTAACTCAAGTTAACACAGCATAAAAAACAAGTGCCACACTTGCAACAGTGATTATTTCAAAAGGTCATTTGCAAAAGTCTTAAATCATTACACTGGAATGCTGTTACTGAGCTGCATAACAAGTACTTAAAAACACTTCAAAAAGTGTTAATATGCAGACAATCCAAGGGTTAAGAGCTCCAGGAGCTGCCCAAAATTTCTGTGTAACAAGGCCACCTTGTGTAACCAACCGAAAGATTAAGGATTTTTCCCTTTTTTTTTTTTTTTTTTTTAATTGTGTGGTACCACTGATGGGAGGTGAATTATCCACTGGAGTGTCCTATATACGGATATTACAGAAATACCCATGTCTCACTGATAATCTTCAGGATAAGGCCAATCAAGGCACAAATACCCACTGCTATCACTATTCAAATGGCCATAACATAAAAAAAAAGGGAGGAGGGAGGACCTGGGCAACTATAGGCCCATCAGTCTTACCTCAGTCCTAGGGAAACTCTTTGAGAAGATCATCATGGAGCATATCTGTGATGGGCCAGCCTCAGAGATGATGCTCAAAGGCAACCAGCACAGTTTCATTAGGGGCAGGTCATGTCAGACCAACCTGATTGCCTTTTATGATCAGGTCACAAAAGCA
>NW_017728939.1:6482786-6517136 GCF_001723895.1 Crocodylus porosus | reverse complement strand
GCCTTCACAAGAGAAGGCTGAGGGGGGACCTGGTGACTGTCTATAAACTCACTAGGGGGGACCAGAAGGGTTTGGGAGAGACCTTGTTTCCCCAAGCGCCCCCAGGCATAACAAGGAATAATGGTCACAAGTTGTTGGAGAGGAGGTTTAGATTAGACATCCGCAAGAACTACTTCATGGTCAGGACGGCTAGGATCTGGAACCAACTTCCAAGGGAAGTGGTGCTGGCTCCTCCTTTAAGAGGAGGCTTGATGCCTACTTGGCTGGGATCATTTAAGCCCAGTTTTTCTCCTGCCCAGGTGGGGGGTCAGACTTGAAGATCTACAAGGTCCCTTCAACCCGACTTCTATGATTCTATGAACCACATGGTATTGTGAGATTCAGATCAGTACATTCAACCTGCTCAAGGCAAAGCTGGTAGGTGCTTAGCTGAGCGTTGGGTGACATAGGTGCAGTTCCTGATTTTGCACTTGATCTTGGGCAAGTCACTTCATCTCTGTACCTCTGTTGAATGCCGGCCCCCCCACCCAGCCCCCTTTCTGGGTCTGTCTTTTACTATGTTTGTGTACAGAACAAGCACAAAAGGGCTTTGGTATCAGGCAAGGTCTCTAGATGCTATTGCAATGCCAGTAATATAACACGCAGTCTGGGCTTATCAAGAACTGTGGAAGGGGGGCAAAACAGACTCCGAGATGAGCTTTTTGTACGCAGGCAGCATTAAGTAGATTCTCAAACAGGTACTTAAATGGCACCAAGGAGCAGCAGGTGGTACACCACCGAGTCTACCCATTATAAAAGATGACAGCTCTCTGATCTTGAACTGGCTGTGAACTTGGGAGGGGGCGGGGGAGGGAGGCATCTAGACAAATTCTGTACTTGCCCAAAAAAATAAAACGGAGGAGGTAACTGGCAGCTCTCCAGCCCACTCCAGAGATGTACACATGCATGCACACAGAGCACGAGCCAGCAGATGCAAAGGGGTAAATAAATATCTTCTCAAAGAAACCCACAGATGTACTGATTGCACGTTATTCACTCGCACACGCCTGTGCTGCCTTTTTCGGTGCCAGACATTAGTGTGCCCAGGGCCAGACATAATGGTCATTTCTGACGAGCAGCCCATATCAAACAACACCAGCCCCAAACTGCCACAGACTGCTGTGATGGTGCACGTCTGGGCCTAAATTCATCTCTCCGTTTTCTCTACAAACACCCACATATCACTGACCATTATCATGGACCTGGGCAAACCTAGTCAGGATAAAGGAGACGCCTCATCCTGCTTTCCTCTTTTCCAACCTATACTCTAAAACTTGAAGGGAACTTTTTTTCTTCTTTGCTTAGGTCCATAAAAGTTTAGTCAATTTGTTTTTCCTTCTTCCTTCCCCCCCCTGCATTTCTTAGTTTTGCCTGGGAAGTGTATTACCAATAAAGAAACTGCTTTTATAGTATCCCTAAGGCACAAGGAAAACCCAGAAGCGCCAGAAAATGCAGCAGGACTTCTGTTGAAACATTGCCATCTTGATTTTTCTGACTTAAAGTTTGGTCAATAAGACAAGGAGGCAGGTCCTCAGCTCACATAAATTTTCCATTAGTTCAGTGAAACCAAGGCAGTTTACAACAGCTGCAGGATGTCTGGATGCCTCTGCACGAGGGCCTGACCCAAAGCCACTGAAACTAGCCCTTGAAGCCACCGAAAGATGCCCATTAACAAGCTTTGGACCAGCCTAGAAGTTCAGCCCTGCAGTAAGTTCAACACAGCTACAGCTGTAGTTTCAGTGGAGCTCACTGCAGAATCGGAGTCCAAACCAAACGTGTCATGTGCGGCCTGTGGTCAGTTGTCAAAGGCAGCTGGGGTGGAAGTTGTGCAGCCCCTCATATGACCAGTACCTTACTGGAACTTGAAATGGTGCTAATGAAGTGCAAAGCTACTCAGAATTCAAGGGATTTCACCTTTCATTACGAGCTTTAAAAACAGCTTAATTTTTTTTACAGCTAATTTTGCTTGAGTGTGCGCTTTTTTAAGCACAAAGTAGAAATTGGTCTAATTTTGCTTAAGTAAAGAACAATTTGCACTGAAACACGGGAAAGATTACTTCCATGCACCTTCCATGCTAAAACAGCTATTTTACCTAAACTATAAATATAGCAAAAATTAAGTGTATTCCACTATACGTTAACCCTGACTACTTCTGTGAAAACCTTCCTGAAAAACAAAATGTTAATCTCATGCAATGGACACATGAGCCAAACCTAAAACTGTATTAAGGTAGTCCATTCCACTTGCATCCTGTTCAATGTAACCTAACCCAAAGTTGCAAGACATTTGAGAAGAAAGCTCCTCTTACATACAGACTGAAAGCAAAATATACTTCACTGAGCAAATAAGATGTTAAACTGATTGGTCATTAGCAAGCAGAAGGCCAACTTCTATTCCCTATTAAACTGAGATACAATCCACAGTAACTCCATTACAGTTAATTGAATTGGACTTGTGAAAACGAGATCTGAATTTGACCATGTATTTGTAGTTTTTTCCAAACACGTAGCTACCTGAAATGCAGTATGATGTGGTGATACCGTCGTACTCAAGTTCCACAGAAGGCCTGGCTATATGCTCATCCAAGGAAAGGCCATAGCATTTCCTATGGAAGTCAGATATTACATGCCAAGCAGGACTGGAAAAGTGATAAACCTCTCTTCTCTAATACACCTGGAGAAAAGACAGGGCACACAACGACCAGCTTCTTATTGCAACAGTGGATATTATTGCCACTTCCTAGGCTTGAAAACCTTCTCATCAAGCATGGTACTTCCAGTGACAACAAGGTACCTCAGAAAATTCAGATTATATGGACATAGTTCACCTTGCTTCTCTGTGTAACAGTCTTTGTTGAGGATTTTGTGTCCACTCTCCTGGTCCAGTCTACCAGGACATCATGCAGGAAAGCAAGCCAGTCTTCAAGTTGCAGCAAGGGAAGTTTAGGTTAGATATTATGAAAAACTCTCTCACTAGGGCTACAGACAGACATTACGCATAAACCTGTTTAAGTGATCAGAAGCTTGTTTAAACCTATAACAGAACATAGGGTCAGTGTATATAAACCAGTTTCAAAATGGCTGAAACTGCTTTAAGATAAACCCGGTTGAATGTAGCATTAGACTTAACTGATTTGGGTCAAACTGATTTATGCAATGTCTGTTCCAGTCTCTTTCCTGGCTTAAGTTAAACCAGAGTCCGTCCCCTGCAGCATCCCAGATGCTTTGCAGCCCTGGGCTGTGCTGTCTCTTCCAGAGAATAAGGCTGGCCCTGCCCCTCTGCTCCCTAGCCAGAGCTCCAGCAGAGGCCGCAGGCACAGCAGAGTCTGCCTGGCTTCCCCCTGCCCCACCCTTCCCCTCACCACTCAGTGCTCAAGCCTGGAACCCCCCTCCCATCTCCCACAGCACCGACCCCAGCTCCATGGACCCTAGGTATGTGGTATGCTAGCTAATGTTGAGAGGTGTCTCTGTGTTTTTCCAATTTCACTGAGATAGGCAAACAGAACAATGTCCATTTAGGGCTTTTTGGAGGTAATCAGCAGGTCAGCTGGTAAGGTCCCTCTGTTTCTTCCTTGTAAAAAGCTGTTTAAGATGAGCTTGAACTAATGAGAGAGGCTTTTGTTTTGTAAATGGGCTACTAAACGTTGTGTTATCAGATCCCTGCTGGCTCCCTCATCAGTCAGGTTTGCTGCAGACAGCATGAAGAAGCAGGGAGCAGAAGATTGAAAAGCTCAGTATCATCAACAGATGCATGCACTGCACATACCCCTTTTGCCTCAAAGTGCTAGCTGGGTGTCTGGCAATACTCCTGGCCCTTGAGCAATGAGCAGGGAAAAACCTGGGATGGTGCAGGCAGGGTTGGAGTTCACATCCCTCCCTAATCAGAGCATCTTGCCAGGGACTGGCCATTTCCCACCTCAGCTCAGCACTATGGAAGGGAAGGGAGGGCTGCTCTAATGCCCCCCAGCATCTATCCTGAGCCACTGCAGGCATGTGCCTGCATTTCCTCAGTCCAGAGGGAATGTCTGTAGACTTGCAAATCAGTTCAACCTAGGCAGGTTAAACTAACCTGCAAAGATTGAATCAATTCAGGCTCCGGCTTTTTGAGTATCTGTTCCTAGCCTAGGAGGGTAGTAAAGCACTGTAACAGGTTACCCAGAGAAGCTGTGGAATCTCCATCCTTGGAGGTTTTTTAGACCTGGCTAGACAAAGCCTTGGCTGGAGTCATCGCTGGGGATGGTTCTGCCTTTATCAGGGGGTTGGACTAGATGTGACCTCCCGAAGTTCCTTCCAACCCTACTTTTCTATGATTCTGTAATTCTAGTGCATCATTCTCCCACTGGACCAGGCCTGGGCAATGTCAGTAATGGATTTCAAGCTACATATCCAGTCATTATTACTGTTATATAATAAGTAAGAGTTGTCTCAAGAGCACTGTAGCCAGTCACCAGGCACTGAAGGTGACTAGCAGTAAAGTCTGATGAGATATGCAAAGCCTTGAAATCTGTTGCACTAGGGCATGGATCTGTGAACCGGCGACTTCTTTATGCTGATGTTCCACTGAGGAAAATCGCAGAAGCCTCTTAGCTGCTCCAAGTAATGCTAGGGCCGGGATGCACAGGAATATTGCGGTCTTTTTTTGGAGACTACAAGGAGGGTTAGTAAAACAGTTAACAATAAAATGATGTCAAATAAGAGTAATGTGCCTCCAAAATACAGCTGGGAAAGTCTCACAACCCAAAACTTCAATATGTCTAATTCTTTTGTCAAGTTTCCCCTTCCTGCAACCCTATCCAAGTCATTGCTCCACTTCAAAGAAGCCTTAAGATATTCTGCAAAAGACTAGAGAGAGTCACATCGGAGGAACCTTTGAAACCCTCCTCTGACGATAACAAAGGCAAAAAGTGCCTCTGCCTGCATTAAAGCTGCTGAAGCACGGTTCGAAGCTGAAATGCATCCGAGAAGCAATTTAGCAAGGGGGCCCATCTTTAACGGACAAGGATGTACCACGTCAAAATGAACTATATAGAAAGAAAAACAAATCAGAAAGCAAAGGGAAAATACGCTTTCTGAAGAAGTAAAAAGCATAATTAACCCCATAATCAAGGAAGAATAAGGCTGCACTACCCTGTGGTGGTGGGGTGCAAGTGCTCTCAGCCCTGCGGTAGACTGCCCACATGAGCCTGGCAGAGCCGTTTGTTGTACGTGCACACAGTGCAATGAAGTGCTGGGCAAAGATACTTTTGAGCTAGCGCTGAAGACGCTAGCTCATGCACTAGAGTCCTAAATGTTGCAAGGCAGCACCAAATAAATATACTCAAGCTAGCTCAAGAACCGCACACACCACACTCAAGTTAACGCAGCGTTACACCTCAGATAAGCAAGTGCTGCCATACAGCAATGTCAACAGCAACACAACTTCGCTATCTCTCTACAGGAGAAGGCAGCACCATGCCGAGACGCCCCATGCTAGTTTCTGACCCAGAAGCAGCACACCGGCATTAATCAGTTAGCATAGCCTTCCCGGGAGACCTTGTTGGTCCATGGGCAGCACTGCACTAGCACAGCTGCATGGCTTGCAGTTAGGGAGCTAACACATGCACGGGTATGCCATAGCACAGCCCTGCCGTGCATCATAAAGGCATAGCCGTACAAGCAGAGCCAGAGGGAGGGAACTACAATAAGAGACTGCAGTTTTTAAGCTTCAGCAATAGTCCAGTAGGCAAAGGGCAAACCCTGCTGCAGCCTGAGCACCCTCATCCGGTGATTTCAGTGCAGGAATGGCTCAGCACACTGCAGGACCAGGCCCTTAGAAAGAGAGAGAGAAAAAACTTGCAATTCTGCTTTTTTTCTTTAAAAAGAAAAAGGAATGCAACAGGCCTACAATCCTCCCTCTCGGTTCCATTTGTGTGTGCGCACAAAGAGCATAAGACACAAGCAGGCTTTAAATGTTCCCTTCAGCATACTGATGAGAAGACACTGAGGGAGGGGGAGAAAAAAAAAAGCACACACCATATAGTGGCAAATCACCTGCGTAAACAGATTCTTTCTGCTGATTGTAAGCAGTGAGAACAGCTAAGGATGCTCCAATCCAAGTGAATGAACCTCAGATCCCGTTGCCATGACAATATGCAACACCCCTTTCCCATGTTCTTGTCCCCAGTCTCCCCAAATAAGGACAAGCGTTATACATGAATGCTATGCCAAAGCATATTGGTATGCAGGGGACTTTGCTCAAGTAACGAGGACAGGTGTTAAAGTTAGGCTAGGTTTTTTTCCCCTCCTACTTACGTGACAGTTTGCAAAGCCCAAGCAGAAAGAGTGGTTTTACTAGTGCAGGAGCAGCTTTGCTTCCAGGATTTGAAATTCCAAGATTGTCCCAATGATTGGTAGGTCTTTTATTAGGGCTTTTACTACTGTTTTATTTGAACACCCTGTGTGCATAGATAAACAGCATGTTCCTTATCTCCACTGGCCTTAAAAATAATGCTGTGAAATGCCATGACCTTTGCTATGCTACACTAGATCACCACAGTGGTTTCCTTAAAACACGGTATCCATGAATCATTTTGTAAAGAGGAGGACAGAACCATGCAGAGGTTCATTCATTATAAAAACCCATTGATGGACAAGGAAAGACTGCACTTGACTTCCAACAACCGTCCAAAAAACCCTTGGCGTATACGTGCTTGACAATTCAAACAGTATCGCAGGACGTGCTAGCAACTTCAAGTGTGGGGTATTGCAACGCCTGTTTCTTTTGTATATTTGTCCCGTGCGTCTCAAAGGATATTGAATTCTCCATTCACATCACAAGTTGATTACGTACCCGTGACTATGATACAAACCCACACTGCTTCATCCACTACTGGGGTGAGATGCAAAAGACATTTAGCAGCACACACAACTCCCAGAAAACAGTTTAGGAGGGTAATGAAGAAAACTTTTGCCAGTCCTGCAAGGGGCAATGGAAGGAGGCAAGATATGGTTACCCCTATCAGAATAGGGCTAGGACACCGAGGTTGAAAACCCTATTCAAAAATGTGCCCTGGGATCATTACTGAACCTGTTTTACATACTGGATGTGGCAACTTGACAGAAACCATCTTGATCACTTCGTTGGAGAAGCTCATAAGATGGGCACACATGAAACTGCACCCTGAAGCAGTGAAATGGATTCTGCTCATGCACACTGCGCTGCATGAGGAGAAATCATCTCTCCCCTCTACTGATCTACACAGATTGAATTTGGCCAGGCAAGGAAAGGTCACTGATGCAACGTGCACAGGGGAAAATAAAAACCCTGGACCTTTTAACAATGAAGGGTACAGGCAGGCTGGCAGCAAGCCTAGGTGTACTGCGGCTTCCCCAATCGTTCCCGGAGGCTGTGCTGCATGAGTGCAATCCCCCTAATGTGGCAAGAGAAATCAATGCAACCCCAACCTTCACCGCTGCGCTTTCTTGAAGCTGGAGTAAAGAGCACTGATGCTGGTTGTGGGTTTGTCCTGCCTCCCACTGCAGTGTGAAAGGTGTTACACTGGGCATTTGTGTTGGCCCTGACCAGCATACAGGTATAACCAAGGAAACACCTCTAAACCCAGGATAGACATGCCATGGCCCGGTGCCTTCTCCATGGGACCATCCGCACTGCTGAGGCATCCAGCAGAGCCAGTCTACGTGGCTCTCCATTCGGGAGCTAGCTTCAACATGGCTTTTGCTGTTACATACCTTTGGAAGAGAACTGCACAGAAAAGTAAACTCACGCCTATGGTTGTGCTCATCTCTTGATACACACATGGAGTTTAATTCCACTTGGGTCCCCACCCCATGAATGCTTTCAGGCAACATTTTGCCCCAGACTTGGGACAGGCTACATCAAATGAAATCTCATGGAGTTAGAAATGAAAGAACGGTGATAATAAGAAGCAGTCCTCTGCACAGAGCCTCCCAAACTCCATTTTGACATTTTCTCTTGAACTTGAACTTCAACTATCTGACCCAAATGATTGTTGAGCCATTCTGCGAGCCAAATGACTGTTGGAGCCCGATGCCAATTTTTCATTGTCTTCCAGAGGGTTAATCCAACACAGCCCTCTTATAGCACATGGCATTTTTGAAGGGTCACCGAGTCAGTAACTCAACCCCAACAATCTTCTGACCAAGGTCACTCCCGTTGACCAAGGCCAACAGAAATGACCTCAGCAGTCCAAGACCAGCCTACAAATCTAACTCATAGCAGGATTAGACCACAGGGGTACCCTACCCCTCCGTTCAACCGGTTAGATGACTGCAAAGCTTGCCACCCTGGCTCAGGGGAGAATAAAAAAGCCTGGTAACGGAGTCAATGGATGACAAGGCGAGAGGGGAGAAAGCCTGTGAGGACCAATGATACAGTCAGAATAGTCTGAAGGAGAGCCATACTTTCATACATTCATTTCAAGAGCCATGTATCTAAGCAGCATCTGCAACCCATTGCTGTGGGCTTTCATTACTGAAGGCCAAACTAGCCAATTTAGTTTAAGCTGCTCCCTTGCTACATGCACACGCTCAGGTATGCCGATTAAAACAACCACTATTGCAGTCCTGAAGTCTCAGTGCTTTTTTTTTTTTTTTTTTGGATTAATGTAGGGCATCATCAATTCCTGCATTGCTCTTTGCATGTCTCACCTTGAAGGATCTGACCCTGAGGTGCTGCACTAGGTCTACAAATACGGCTTGCTTTATCTCACCAAACGACGACCGCGTCTCTTTTTGCTGGTACATCTACACCTCAGGGTGTGCAAAGGTCAGGGTACGACACAAGTATGCTGGCAAAGCTCTCAGTGTGGATGCCGGGTGGAAGTCAGCTTCTACTGTTGGAGCTCTTCCTTTGGGAGGGTTGCACCTCCATACAGTT
This sequence comes from Crocodylus porosus, assembly GCF_001723895.1. NCBI lineage: Eukaryota > Metazoa > Chordata > Crocodylia > Crocodylidae > Crocodylus > Crocodylus porosus. The sequence goes on along the minus strand of NW_017728939.1, from coordinate 6,508,201 downwards.
AAAACAGCAGCAGCTGCCCCGAGCTCACGAGACCCCTCTGACTGAAGCAAACATCCCCAGTTGCAATTCTCCACCGCCCTGCTTCCCATGTAACCGTTTGCAGCCGGGCAAAGCAAGGATGAGCTCCCGCATTTCCGTTGGACAGCATTTTAGGCCAACTCTATTGGCATGAATGACTCCACAAGGTGCAGGTGAATGAAGAACAGAAGACACTCTTTCCCTGCTGTTTGCCTGTTCTCCCTACTGCACGCTCGTCGGCTGATTCACCGCTGCAGATTGCGTACATCCTAGACAGCCCCTGCCTTAGGAACCTCATGACCCACATGACACATTTTTAGAGTATCTAATATAATGGGAACCTGACCTGTGAATAGCAAGAAAAGCCTCAATAGGAAAGCAGCTAACTATTCAGACCCTACCTAGGAATTCTCCTTTTCATGGAAAGCCTGAACACCACGATCTCCAACCCCCTCGCGCAACAAAACAGGACTCCTTCGCCTTCTCCATTTACGACCCACTAGCAGTTTTCCTTGCCTGCTAGAACTATGTTACTCTGGAAACTGCAAAACGAATCCAGCAATTTTGGGTCTGGATTTGAACAGTAAAACATTCAGCCTACAGTCAGAGGAGCTCAAGGCCTACTCTAAGCACAGGTTTTGTATCAGTGATGATATTTCATTGAGTGGGATGATTTTTATTTCTGTAAATATGAATTAATCAGATAACGTACTTGAAAATAACTTGCTTTCTTAATATAGAGATGCTGCCTCGTGGGCAGGCTCACACTTTCACTAACACAGAGCTTAGCTGCTAGTGTTATTACACGCATGTTCACAGAATCATAGAAAATGAGGGTTGACGGGAGCTCAGGAGGGCACATCTAGTCCAACCTCCTGCTCCAAGCAGGACCAGCCCCAACTACATCATCCCAGCCAAGGCTTTGTCTACCTGGGTCTTAAAAACCTCCAAAGATGAAGAGTCTACAACCTCTCTGAGTAGCCTGTTCCAGTGTTTTACTACCCTCTTAGTGAGAAGGTTTTTTCTAATATCTAACCTAAACTTCCCTTGCTGCAACTTGAGCCCATGGCTCCTTGTCCTGTCATTTGCCACCGCTGAGAACAGCCTGGCTCCAGCCTCTTTCAACCCCGCTTCAGGTAGTTGAGGGCTGCTATTAAATCCCCTCTCAGTCTTCTCTTCTCCAAACAAAATAAGCCCTAAATAAGTTTTGCACTGGTGTAAGTGCCAGCAAGGTGTGAGACAGGGAAAAACGAAACCCACAGTCTCTATAGGTTCATGCACAGTTTTTCTACCAATGTACCTACATATTTTCTTTACATACTTATATCAGGAATAGTTAAACCCACATAAAAAGTGCCCAATTGCTAGTACCACATATTTTCCTTCTGTCCAAGCATTAGTTTGCTTCAACAAGCACTTTCAGATTGGTATAACTGCCTCACACCAGTTGTACCATTTTACCTATACTGGAATAGTTAAAGCAGTACAGCCTTTATACTCAGATGAGTCTTAACAGTCTCCATTTGAACAGGCTTTTATATGCCAAAATGTTAACATTTTTCTCACTTCAGGAGACTTGCATCAAGCTGCAAAAAAAAAAAGAAAAGAAAAGAAAAAAGTTCTTGCAAGACGAGAACAGGCTATGCTCTTTATAAAAGGTCTGCACGCAGCAAATAACAAGGGAGCTGGAGCTTATTCATCTAGAAGAAAGGGATGTTTTCTTTTTTTTCTACAGGGTATCTTCTATGGCAGTTCTGTGCCCGCAAGAAGAAAAGATCAACTCCCAGGCTTTCTAAGCAGCCTTCCTGCTAACCGTTCGCGATTTTAAAAGTGACCAACTAACGTTTGGTGAAGGTCTAACCCATGGGCTGTTCTTCGTCTCTCTCGTTTGCTGAGGGAAAGCATGGAAGAGCCGTCTGCAGGCAGCTCAAGGAAGCCTGAAGGTCGAGGAACTGGAAACAAGGCTTTGCGCGCCTCGGAAAGAGGCCCCAGTATCTTTCATCACAAATTACCATTCTAACCAGCTCCTTGACAGCCAGCAGCTCGGTCCCTAATGCTGGGTTCGCTGTGATGCCGTGATGTTGCTAGGCATGGTTGCTAGGCAAAGGCACACATGCAATTGCTTAACTGCAGTTCCATCACAGGGCTGGTTTTAAAAAAAAAAAAAACACAACCTTGAGAATTTAAAAATCAGATATTAAAAAATAAAAATTAATATAACAACTAGTGATGATCTGGGAAGTGTCTGCAGCTGAAATCAACCTTTCGCTGCCCAGGTTCACGAAGACTCACAGATAACTGCCCTCTTTCCTCTGCAGCATTCATGGCATCGGTATTCAGCAACACAGATTGCTTTTTGCTGCACCACAGGGCACTCGGCCATTGCAGGAAACCAAGGAGAGCACAGAGGGGGATTAGGATTGGAGCAGGGGGAAGAGAAAGAGAGAGAGACAGAAAGCAGGAGCACCAGCCTAAAGCAAGCATGTGCGACTTGGGCTATAAATTTGGGCCTGGATTTAGAACGGAGGCACCCAGCTCTAGGGCTCTGCTTTGCCTCTACCTGTAATACTGTAGCCAAGCTAGCAGTGTCATCCTTTTGCACATCTTTAGGGTGCATGCTGCAAGCACTTGATTGCAGCACTGTGTAACACTGAAATATTTCAAGCAGAAGCAGAAGCAAGCAACAGAAACTATTCTTCATCCCACCATCCAAACCTTCTCTTCCAAGGTCTTTTTTAAAAATTATTTCTTTTTAACTAACAAATTTAAGAGATCACCAAACAGTTAAACACTCCTCACCCCTTCCCATTTTCACCATCATCATTTTTCATTCTTGTATCCAGGAACAGGACGGGGAAAGGACACGCATACCAACTGCTTCAGAGAGACAGTTAACCATTAGGACACCTCATGAAGCAAATTCTCCAAAACATGAAGTCTTTAAACCCCACATTGAATGCTTTAAAACTTTGCTCTAAATCAGGGATTCTCAACTTCTTCCCTATAGTAACCACAGGCTAGAGTATGCTACCAGCAAATGTTAAGTCATCTCTTCCACTGCCATCCATCCATGGAGAAAGAGAAGGTGGTTACTAGCCTCCAAAATCAATTTGGGGTCCCTGATGAGTTTGTAAGTCTATATATGAGAGTCCAGGGGCTTGTTCAAAAACAAGTTAGGACAAAGGCAGAAGTTGCTGCACAAGTTACACTGGCTTGCAGTTTTAAGGAAATCAGACTAGTGGCTCCTAATATTTTCATCTGATGCTAATACTCTCTGGTGGAAAGGTGCAAGAGACTATCAAGGCACTGTATGCTTTTACCAGCTCCTACAACATAAGAAGGAGGGGAACACGGACTTGTTCTTAAAAAGTTCTCTGTTGATGGTTCAGCCACAAAATTTCTGAGGCTAGAAATGGATGTCGGTTTGGGGCCACCATAATAATTTGTAGGGTGACACAAAGCAAAAGCAAATAGACCTCTGTACCCTTTGTCACACCACAAACACCCAAACATGTGGCCATGACAAAAGGTAGCAATCATTTGCATGACAATTGCAGCAGACACCTATTTGCTCCGTGGTTGGAGAGCGCGGGCAACTCTGGGCTGTCCAACTTTCCTGGGCAGGCACTCCCTTGGCAGGTTTGAGAGGCCTTATCCTGCATGTCTCATAAATTCCCATGTAGGATCTGACCCCTCAAAGCCCCTGGAGTGCCTGCGCAGCTTTCTCCGGGGCACTTCTCTGGAAGAAGGGAAAGCTGGGGTTCCCCGCTGACAGAGACACAGCATTGGGATCTCCACAGTGCATCTCTGTAAGCAGGAAACCCTGACTTTCTCCACGTACAGAGATGCACCCCAGAGAGTCCTGGGGGCTCGTCTCTGTAAGCAGGGAAACACCCCACTTTGTCCATCATGTTCGATGTGTGGGACAATGGCATTGGGATTTATTTGGCAAGGTCTATTTATAACCTTCTTGACCTAGCACTGGCATACCCGTTAGACAGCGGGCCCACTTAGACACCCCTAGAATACAGGACATCCCATTGGTGGGTGGAGAGGGGGAGATCACTGTCCCCCTTGGCCAACCAGCGGTGAGGGGTGGGGCTGCTGCCGCCTTGTCCAATCTGCAGGGAGGGGTGGGGCCAATGGGCCCCTTGGCCAATCAACAGCAAGAGGCGGGGCCACCACAAAAAGGCAACCTCCCTCCCTCCCTGGCTGGCTCAGAGCCCTGCTCTTCTCCCGGTGTGCATTGTCCTACCTCTAGGCACAGCCAATAGAATTGTGAGGACAAATGATTGACATGCATTTCCAGCAGTGACCCAAAAAACGGCTTTTTGCAGTCTGTTCCTCATTTAGAGACAAGACAGGGAACAAAGAATTTAAAAACAGGATGGTCTGGTATAAAAAAGGACCAATGACCACACCCCACCTTTGGATAAGCTGCTGTAACATACTCTTCCCTACCTCACACCATTTGGTTCAGTTTAATTAATGGGTTTTGAACATTTATATCCTTCCATGGAAGTTTAAAGCATTTTATAGAGACAATATTCATGTTAAGGGGAAGCTGAGAACTCTTGATACCAGATAGAAATCCCTGGAGTTCATTGGTGCTAGAAGAGAGTTTTTCTTCTGCTTCTAGTCCAATAGGAAACACTTGTGGGGTTTTCAGAGGAGCACTACTTATGCAACTTGAAACTGGGGTTCAGAAAGCTTGGGCAAGATGCAGAAAAGCATTAACACACAATTCTCATTTGAGCCCAAGCTACAAGCCTCAGAGGTTTATCACTTGTGGAAGCAGCAGGACAAACATTCAAAAAATGTTCTGCAAATAAGGTGTAGAGTTTGCTTATATTTTAAGCAAATACAACACTGGAAATTAAATCAAAATGACAAAGTTCATAAAAAGCGGAAGGTGGACGTGGGCAGGGAGGGGATCTGTTGAGTCAAATCAAGTTGTTTTGTTATCACAAGTAAACCATGTGACATTATTCCTTCGATAATTTTTTTTTCAAGTGTTCACCCCCATTTCTCTGACTGGAAGTTTCTTCCAATCCCTGCCTCCAAATCCCTGCAATGACTTGGACTCTCATGACCACCCACCCTCCCACAAACTACCTACAGGTCAGTAATTATTTGCAGAAGTTCTCAAACTAATGCTTTTCATGAAACTCAGAGACGTCCGTGGACCAGCCACATACAAGAAAATCACTCGCTACGAATTATTTGCTCAGCTCCTGACAAGTAATGCAGTTATTCCAATATTCAGCCGGAATGGCCTCTTCTCAAGGGATGTAATTTTCTCCCTTCAAAACTTTCTCTTTCAAAATTGTCTCTTAATCAATTTCGACTGCTCCCTGAGCTCCATGACTCCTTCCTACACCGCCATTGTCAGCATAATAATAATACCAAGCACTTATATAGCTATTTTCATCTTCAAAGCACTTCACAAGCATTAACCAATTAATGCATATTCTTCCCACACTGTCTCCAGTGAGATTCACATCCTTGCTGGGTTTTCTCATGACATCCCCTCATAGTTTTTAAGTTGTCCCCACTGTCCTCTAATTGAAAACAACTGTCATCAACTTCCTGTGTAGTTTCTTCCATGGCTCAATACAGAACTGCGCCAAAGCCAGCACAAAGCTACTGCCTCCTGCTTTTGCCTCCGAGTTCACACACCTGGGATGTAAAACCAGCATCTGGCCCAAGGGAGCAAGAATTTAGTTGTCGTGAAAGCACTAGATTGGGACTCTGGGAATCTGAATTCAGCGCCTCTCTCAGCCAGCATTATACTGTGCAAACCTGCAAGAGTCCTTGTAGGTAAAGAGTATGCGCATTCATGTGTGCGCGTGCGTGTTTTTAGGTAAAGTGCACGTACGTTTGTCCTACACCCTTAGGGGCCTAAATACGCATGTAAATCTGGCTTCCAGAAGCCAAAGGTCTACTAACAGCGCAGACAGAAGTTACAGAAGAGGCTCTGTTTTGAAACATCTTCATCTGAACCCTCATCCAGTGTGGGGTCAGATTTTCACCCAATCAGCCATTTTTTAAGCTGCCTGTAGTCGGGCACTTGTGTTTGATCATAGCTATAACCTGCTTTCTGTGGCCAAACTGGGCAAAAACTGTTGCTTCTGTCTGCGCCCTAAAAGTCTTGAGAATGGCTTTGGAATGCCTGAAAAAATTTGGCCCCTATTCTGTCACTACAGGCTATAAGCCAGAGACGGAGACAATAACCCCTCCTTTCTTTACTGTCTGTAGCACATTCATTTAATTTTTAAGCTGTACAGTAGAGTTCATTTGCTGGGTGCCCATACAGCCCTTAATGCAAGAGGTAACCAATCTAGGTGGGAGCTTCTAGGCATTTCCCCAATACAAACTGATAAACAAAATTAATTAAATCCAATTTCAAACAAGTTTCGTCTTGAATCCTGGAGACGCATCAAAACCAAACAGAAAAGGTTTGCATAAACCCCTTACATATGAACAGGGCTCATCGAGTGAGGGATTTTAATTCAGACTCATTTGTTAGAGGTGCTAATTATTATTGCTTAAACCAAATTTTCGATTTGTGTTTCGATTTTTTTCCAACAGAAGAATTTCTGCATTGAAATAGTTTATGCATCATACTCCAAAACAAAAATCAGTTTCTACTCAGGTGGCAAAAGTTGCTTTATATCCACACACACACACACAAAATAGGATAGGGAAGAATACAGGTTCAAAGTGACATCCATCTCACAAATCACCCAAAAGGCCTATTGAAAGCTTTTTTCATGTTGAAATCTCACTCTTATTTAGGCTTCACACTTCCTTTTCCCAAGCTAACATCACCCTAGAAGGACATATTTAAAGCTACCTGCAACTGCACGCACCTCTATAATAACTGTGAAGCAATGTGTCTATAAGGTTCGGATCATCAGAAACGGAGCTTATCTCGAGAGAGATCTTTGACACAGCTCCTCTTCTCCGTCTAATGATTTATAACCCCAACCACTTTGATACTTGAAAGTCTCAAATGATTATAAATTCTATCGCCTGATATTATCTTCATTCCAACCTCGTTTTTGGCACGTTCTTATTTAGAGAGTCTGACCCAAGAGTAGATGGGGCATTACTCCAACTCCATTCATAACTTCTGCTCAGTGTCCCTAAACTTCAGAGTAGTAATCCGATTGCTTGCTTCTGCGTGTAGACCGCCACATCACAGCATCAGTCCTAGCAAATCTGTTACGTACGGCAGAGGTTATAATATCCCGGATAAGTGACTCACTCAAGACCATACAGGGAGCTGATTGCAAAGCAAGGAATTGAGGCAGGGGCTCCAATGTGACAGGTTACTGTCATAACCATTAAACCATTTGTCCTCTCACTATCCTGCATTTACCAGTGGCTAGTACCCAGTTCCTGGACATGTAAAATTCCTGTTCTTAGTAAGAGATACTGGCTCTAAACAGAGTTATTGTTACAATTCTCTTATTCTCCCCATCTGTCCAAGACTGTACTGGGCATTTAAAAACCACTTCGAGCTCTTCCAACAAAAGGCACTACAGAAAGGATACAAATGCAAATTATAATACAAGGAAAATCACCGGAATTACAAAAAGAGCCAATCTAAAATTAAAAAAAAAAAAAAAAAAAAGAAGCTCTAGCACATATTTGTTGGGAGATGGAGCAACATTTTGACTTGATTGTATTCATGGCTATTTTGCATTCACTTTCTGCAAGTATTGCAGCACTTGAGCTTTACTAACAAAAAATAGCAAGTTTATCTTGAATAGTCACAGAGAGCGAATATCAAAGTGTACAGTGAATTGCAATATTCATAATTCATTCTGTCTATTCAGGGAAGAAAAACAAGACCACGCAACCTATACAGCTAATCAATATAGTGAAAATGTTGAATTCCTTTTCATCAACAGCTTGTTTGCAGGAGGAAAGTGTGAAGCATTAAAATAAAAAAAAAAAGCGGATTTTATGTCAGAATTTCAGTGTCTTCTCAGAGAAGTCTTTGAGATATAGAAAAAATCTGAATTCTTCACTGCAAACTTAGCTGCTTTGTAACTGCATGTTGCCCCCTGCGCAAACGCCTTTTGAACTGATGCTATGAAAGCCAATTTCTTTGTAGCTTACTGTGGTTCTGTATAGGGAAATGCTCAATTTAGGTTCTCTTGTCCAAAACACTTGGATGTTTAAGTCAATTTACATGCAAACATCCCTTTTGAGTTTAATGGAGCAACTCATACGCACAAACTTCACGTTCATGAATGGTGCCTGCCAATCCATGATATAAATATAAATGGGTCGTTGCAATGTGTTTTGTTTGCTTTTTACCCATTTATTTAATTTTCCTTTAAGCTCCCCCGTTCCTCTGAGGGAGTGGTTCTCAACCTCTTTTGACTCAAAGCACCCTTCCCTCTTCGCAGCATTTGTGGATTGAGCTGCACCCCAATTCGGAAACTTTTTTTTTTCTTTTAATTACAGTGCGTATTTCCTTGCAGAGAGGCCAGGCAGTGCGGGTGGGGGAGCAGCCAGGAAAAGAGAGCTTAAGCCTGCCTTTATCTGCCTTCCTCCTCGCACTTGGGGCCTGAGCCTGTGGTTATCCATTTACCTCCTCACACTTTCCGTGGCACCCTTCAAAGGATCGTATGGTACTCCAGGGCACCTAGCACCCTGCTCGAGAATTACTCATTTCAGGTCTCATTTTGTCCCTCAGGCATGTTCTGTTTAATCACAAATCTCCATCCAAAAAGCAGATCAACTGCTCTCTTCTTTAGTCTACATCACTTTCAATTGAAGAGTTAACAAGGGGTGAACTGAATCGAGTCAGCCTAAAACTGGGGTGGGGGGCGCTGTATATGGTCCCATTTTCTATCTCCTTTCCTGAAAAGAATCAAAATAATATCCCTCCGTTTGATATTACTGTGGGGGAAAAGGTTATAATTTGCTCTTTAGTTTCACATTGCCACAGCAACTCGCAGAAACAAATGGCAGGCCCTTCGAAAACATATTAGCTTCTGGCTTTCTCAAAACTCTATAAAATAAATTCACTCTTTGTCCAGAGACCATCAACGAGGACCTAATTCGGCTACTTCTCAATGAAGCCTGGACAGTGCCACTGTGCAAGACTCCATCTCTTGTCAACTCCATGCCATGGAGAAATACCCACTCCGTCTCCAAGACTGATGGAAGGCAGCCGGTCGCCTCCTGCCTCGAGCAAGCAGGCTGGTAGTCTCTCTTAGTGCTGAACACCCAAGGGCTTTATTCAAAAGCCACTTCAGTCAGAGAGCTGTAGGTCTGGGACCCCAGAAACTACTTGAACTAGACTCTTCCTAGAGCACAGATATGCCTCCCCGCACCATTACTGCAGTTCTGGAAGAGCTCACCGACTTCGCCGTCTTCCTCTCACAACACCTCTGGGAACTAGAGAAGCCCTCAGGGAACTAGAGAAGCCCTCACATATTTTTCTCACATACAGCACATACCTTTCCCACAAAAACCAGCTCCTGAAAATTGAAGTGTGCAAAATATGGGAGGAACTACGGGAAGCAGAGTTTCTGCTGCCTACTGGGCAAAACTAAAGTCAAGTCCGCCACTGATCCGCAGGGAGCAGAACAGTGAATGGGCTTCACCTGCCCAGCACCTGCAACTCAGTTCATTACTACAAGGAACTTTTTTTTTCCTCTTTATTCTGCCTTTCAAAAATAAGGTACATTCTAGGGTGCATTGTGTGTAAGAAAATGTGTCATTATCGCTGACCCAGAGAGATTCCAGGATTCGATTAAGACCATATGGGTAGTCTGTGTCATAATGAGGAACTGAAGCCATGTATCTCAAGTCACAAGGCAGCACCTCTGCCTCCGGGGCAGTGGTCTCAAACTTTTTAGACTCAAAGAACACCTCCCCCCTATCATTTTTGTGAATTCAAAAACTAAATTCATTGCAATGCTTACCTCCTTGCAGAGGGGTTGGAGGAATGGCAAGGCTTGGAAGAGCCTGCACCTATGCTTATCTCCTCTTACCTTGCAAAACCCTTCAAATGATCCTATGACCCCAGCTGACTTCCTGCCCTTTGGGCAGGGGGCTGGACTTGATGATCATCTGAGGTCCCTTCCAGCCCTAATGTCTATGAAATCTGTGAAATCTGGTGGCAGCCCAGGGTGCCACAGCACAGCACCATGGCTGAGAATCACTGGTCTAAGCTAACCTTCTTAGCCTATATATGGGCACCATCAACATTATACATGGGCACCATCAACTTTGCCTGCTGGGGCAGGGGGTCGGACTAGGTGGCCTACCGAGGTCTCTTACGACCCTAGAATCTATGAAACTATGAACTTTGGGAGAAACAAAGGAGAGAGCAAAAGGCATGAAACTTGTTACCTTCGTGCCAGCCATTTGGGGTCAACAGTCCAAAGTCAGGGCTTCAGTTCAGCTCAGCAAAACCACCAAGAAGCAGGGGTGTAGTGTTGTTGCAGCTGTGATGGACTAGGAAATGCTCAGACCTGAGGAAAGGCATTTTGTGCCTGGAAACTTGCCCAGCATCTCTCCCCACCACACAGCCAGTCCAACAAAAGATATCACAAAAGACCCTCTTCCATCAAGAAGTATGTCATTCAGTTCATTTTTATGTAAGATTGTCTCTCAAGGACCTGGTCATCACAGCAGTCACCCCAGGGTCAATACAGGAGATGGTCAGGTAGGGTGGGCACTGTTTTAAGCACCTTTCTGCCCAGGTCCACTCAAAGTAGGTCTAGACAACCGAGTGGTTAAAATGATGCTACTGGAAAACAAAGAAGAGCCCAGTATTGGCTCTTTATGATGAACGTGATGTAGACCTTCATGATGAATGTGATGTGGACACTAGTGCCACAGGAACGGAACCAAAGTGACAGCACATACTTACTACGTGTGGCCTTTCCAACACTCTTCAGCTGGCGTGGATGCTAATGCAAAGGATGAAACTCTCCCTATGCCTTTTGCCGACATGAAAAGCAATATGTGGTTGCCACTGGTTTCTTCTCTCCATATCTTCATGTCTGGACCAGCCTCCAACTGCCATTCTACATCCTAGTTCTCATGCTCAATCAGCCAGCCTTTCAAGCGTCCCACTGAAGGCAGCAAACGAGCGTCATTCGCAAAATCTATTTAGTATTTTTCTACCTTGGTGATGCCATTGCTTTGGAGTATATCACTAAAAAGAATACAGCATTTCATTAGGGCCAGTTCTGCAAAAGCTTAAGATGCAAGCCATGGGATGGACTTCTCGCATCTTTACAACTCTTTCATATTGGTCCCCTGGAGGTCTAGTTTTAAAACCTCTTGTCACAGGAGCACTTGGATGCCCTGTTCCTATGAAGGAATAAGGGCTACTGAAGCTCCCTGAGACAGCACAGGTGTTGGTTGCTGGAGCAGCCAGGCTGGTCACATGACCAGAAGGGGGCAGGGCCAGGCCTTTATAAACAGCCCAGGCCAAAGCCTAGCAGCAGTTCCCTTCTGGCAGCCTGAGGTGCAGGAGCTCTGCAGGAGAGCTAAGCAGAGCAGAGATGAGCGGTCCAGCCTGAACACCCAAGGGGCTGCATCATGGTAAGGGTGGAGAGAACCCTGATTGGGAGGCCTTTGCAAGAGAGCCAGGTGGGCCTAGATCCTATGTTATAGCTAGGTGGCTTACTGTTGTGTTACAGCCGGCTGGCTTATGGTTCTGTTTAGTTACTGTTATACCGGAGGACTGGGAGAGGCTGTAGGGGTGGAGGAGGCCTCATCAGGAGCTCCCCAGGGAGGTGGGGTGCTCCCAGCGCCAGAGAGGGGTGCTGTATTGCGGGGCGTCTAGACCCTGGCCCCCAGAGAGGGCGAACAGATTGAGGAGCCCGAGGTGGGCACGTTTGGTGAGACGAGGCCCAGTGTGGGTATAGGTAGAAGCCCTAGTGGGGCAGGACCCAGAGAAAGGGGTCAAGGGGGTCAGGTAAGGCTAGGGCCGACTGAGCCCCAGTTGGGAAGAGTCCCAGAGGGGCGCCACAGTGGTGGGGACCCTGGGGCCTGCGAGGGCACCGTAGTAGGGGTGTACTACCCCAGCCCTGACAAGGTACAAAGTGCTGGTAAGGACACTGTAGTTTGGGGTGCAATACCCCAGCCCTGAGAAGGGGCAATGAGGATTTTGGGGGCCAGGCACGGCTAAGCCCACCTGAGCCCCATGTGCAAGGAGCACCAGCGAGAAGCCTGAGGGGCTCCTGTTAGGCCCAAGAGAGGGGCACACAGGAAGAGAAGCCCAGGGTAGGGTTCTACTATAGAGACAAGCCCAGAGAGGGCAAGTCCGCAACTATAGAGAGCCCAGAGAGGGTGAGTGCGCGGAGGGACAGGCCCCAGTGGGGGCACTGTCTGTACGTGGAGAGGCCCCAGGAGGGGCTAGTTTATTGTGCGGACCCCAGGAGGGGGGCGGATATAGTTAGTAGGCCCAAGAGGGCTAGTGGATAGAGGGGCGCCGGTTGCGTGACAAGCCCAGGGGCGCTGGTGAAGGGCACATACAGTACACTGACCAGATAACATCCAGTACATCTGCGAGGCTTGGGGCGTGCTAAAGGAGAGGTTGGAGGCATGCATAGCCCATAAGGCTGGGGTGCACCAGGTCACTCCCTATGGAATGGGGGACAGTATAAGCATAGCACAGTGTCCAGGGCGATAAGAGGCAGCCTCCCTTCTAAAACCATATAACAACAAGACGTGGCAGGCGAGTAAGAGGGTGCTGGACCGCCTACTTGGCACGGCAGGGGGCGCTAGAGAGAGATCACGGCTGCTCCTAGGTCCCACTCCGTGACACCTCTCACTAGAAATAAAACCGTGTTGCCATCAAGCAAAAACTCCCTGCCTCCCCAACACCAAACATTTCAGTAGATGACACCATTTTATGAACGTACTTCATCTTTCTCAGAACGGTGCTTATCTATAATGAAAATATTCCAGGATGGCTGCTGACAGATGTCCTGTGTCCACAATCAGTGCCTAACCTTTGTGTAATGGGTAGAAAGAAAACAAGAGAGAGACATAAGCAATATGTGCTCTGATGTGAACAGCATCTTTAAAAATATTGTGGGCTTTGGAAAAGCACTGGGTTTCATTAACCTTCCCAGGAAATATGCTTCCTATTTGGAAGGAAATGCAATTTTCTCAATACTATTATTCAGTATATCAAATGGGAATGGAACAATGAATTGTGTCTTTCTTGGAATAGATATATGCTTCCCTTTTTCTGTACCTACAATTTGGCATTAACTGCTCATCAAATGTCAGATCTAGTTTCTTTCTAACAAAGGGTCTGATCCTCTCCTTACTTACAGGAGCCTAAAGCTGGGATAACTCTACCGAAGCCAACAGTTATAGAAACATAAAACAGGTGTAACACAGAATCAGACTGAGGCCCCGTTACTCCTTTACATTTGGAAAATGCAGGGCCAGCTTTTCTCAAAGGTGCTTCAAAAGCAAGCTTGAGTGCTAAATTTCCACTAGGAGAGCATTAACGGAGAATTCTCATTATGGGCGATTAGATCTCCAAGTTTGGGAACACTGATTTACACCCTAACACAAAGGAAATTTGTGAAAGAAGCTGAACGGACGTCACAGAAGTTTTAGCATCCCTGCGTGCCAGAAAGATGTAACCTTTTTATGTAGTTTCATTTATGCAGACTTCCCCCACCATCGCCCATCTACTTTAGAAGCTGAGATTCATGCACAATCAGATTGGCACAATCCGACTGTATTCAATACCACCTTAATGAAAATATTGCATTTGCTAAACCTCTGTGCCTTCACCATTATGTATCAGGAAACGTCCTCCTCTCCCATCTACCTGCTTGGTCCCTGCACTGTCATATATTTGTTCGCACCACACATGGAGTGCTATTCTTTCCATTTTACAGATAGGAGAACAGAAGAGAGACTAAGTACAGTAACCTGTTCAAGGTCAGATAGGAAGTCTGTGGAAGATCTCAGCAGAGGTTTCCTTAGGGACCCCATTCTCTGCTGCACAAAAATCTTTGGCCTTAATAAGCAATCAGGGCTCATGATAGAGGTGATATCTTTTATTAGACCGAGAAGATTTTTTTCAAAAATCATTCGTTAAAGAATTGGTCTAGAAGAAAAAAGTTGTTTAAAGAATTGGCCTAGAGGAAGAAGCAATCAGGGCTCATGGGAGAAGTGGTATCTTTTATTAGACCAACAAGATTTTTGCAAAAAAAAAGATTTTTTTTTTCGCAAAAATCTTGTTGGTCTAATAAAAGATACCACTTCTCCCATGAGCCCTGATTGCTTTTTCCTCTAGGCCAATACAGCTATGACTTGGATACCTTTGTCCTTAATATACATTTTACTTCTGAAGTCATGCTTTTGCTGTTATAGCTTTCTTACTTTGCCCTGTATAAGAATGCCCACTGGGCATTTAAAAACCACCTTGAGATCCTCCAACTAAAGGCTCTACAGTAAAAGTGCAAAATGTGTATGACAAACAAAAGTTAAACTTCACTGGAAAATTCACAGGTTCTTTGACATATTCATCAAATATTGCCTGTATTCCATTTATGACCCTTTCCCATTTGCTGGCTGCAAATATTTCAGTGCTCGGGCTTCAGCAACATACAGCAAATTTCCATGTTACTCATCCAAAATGAATCTCAAATTGTATGCGAATTTTGCAATTTCATAATTCAGTCCCTGCAATCAGGGAAGAGAAACAGAGTATTACTTGCGTGGCTAATCAACACACGCACAATTAAAAAATCTGTACTATCTGCAGAAAGCTTTTCACAAACAGCCTAAAAATCATTTGCAAATTAAATGTGTGAATTGATTTAGAATTTCACAAGTGCTTCTACCCTGATTTCATAAGAGGAAGAGGCACAGAGGGACTAAGGCTTAGATCCTCATAGGCACCCAGCTGCAGAGTTAGGGGCTTAACCTGTGAGAGTTTAGGCTTAAGTGTTGTGCCCAAGGTCATACAAATACGCAGTAGCAGAGTAGTGAATTGAATCAGACTCCCTCAGCTCCCAAACTCATGGGTCACCTTTCCTCTCTGGATAATTTTCTTCTGTAATTACCTACTTCAGAGTTTTTTGCACCTGCTTCTGAAACAGTTGGTACTGGCCTGTGTTAGGAATGGCCCTCAGAGCAATCCAATCTGGTCTTACAATTCCCAGCATTAAGCAATTGATCGGCAGCAGCACAATTTATACGAAAAGAAACATACATGGCTTTAGAGGTAGGTGAAGGGCACACCGATACGATTTTGTTGGCCTAGAATACACTTAACATTTCATAGAACTGGTACAAAACAAGAGCTAACGGCAGCAATCTTCTCCCTTTTTTATTATCAAGTGTTCGGGATGAAAAGACATCTTTACTTGTTATTCAGAGTTGTTTTATCTGGCTTGAAATGGGAACTGCAGACATTTTGATAAATGGATTGAGAATTTGTTCTGTTTCAGTGTAGCTCCTGGAAATACCTTCAGATCCTCTAGTGCAGATATAGTGCAGGCCACATCTTCATAGACACCATCTCTCACACATCTTGTTTCTCATCAACAACAGCACAGTAACCCCGAGTTGAAGTAATCTAGCAGATAGGATCCTGATGCTGGAGTCAGAAAGCTTGGGTTCCCATTCCAATACTACCAAGGACCTGCCACAGGGTCATTGCCAGCTTTTACCCTTGGATCCTTTGAAGCAGAGCCTCTCTCATACAGCACCTTGCACAAGCACCTATACAGCACCTAGCACAAGAGCACTTCATACATGGTTAATAACAACAGCAGCTCTTTAGATAGAAAAGATGTGCTAAGCAAACTCTTCAGAGGTATTGTTCACCTTATTCATGCTGCTTGGTGGGAAGAGAAAGGAGGACAAGCGGTGTGTGCCAACAACTAACCACATCACCCTAGACTAGCTGAGATGCTTCTCGGGCCCATGGAGTAATGCAGCTTTCACTCTAGTTTGACAGTTTGACAGACACCTCGCTGTTGACCACAACAAGTCACATGTGGAGACAGCCAGGTGGGGTTTAGAGATGTCACCTTTCTCTCTTGCATGGCTTTACCCATACAGAAGTTCACTATAAACCTGCAAAAGCCATCTGTGTCTCTACTCATCTCAGCTGCCTTCCCGCATTGCCACATCACAGCCACTTGTTCATTCACAGATTCACAGATGTCGGGTCAGAGGGGACTGGAGCAGATCATCAAGTCCGACCCCCTGCCCTGGGCAGTAATGAATACAGGACTCATATGACCCCTACTAAGTTTAAGCTCATATGACCCCAGCTAGGTAGTTATCAAGTTGAGTTCTCTCTTACCTTAGATTATGCATTTCAAGGCAGTGCTGCCTCGTATGACATGTATTAAGGTCCTCAACCCCATGCTGGGCCTATGAACAGTTACCACAATACACATTAATACAGCACTGCGTGCCTGGTTCTGGAGATGGGGAAGGAAATTGCAATTTTCCAACCCTCCCTTCTATGCAAGTAGGCACTACACCAGTTTCCAGTCCATTTTCACACTTGTTTTTCTAACTACTTGCATTTTCAGTCACTCCCAAACTCAGCTAGGGCCCATTATAGCCATTCAGTTCCCAGAACTCAGATTCTCCTGGTCCTGGCCTAATTGAGGATCTCCAGGATGTGTTGATGGTACGGGTACAGGTATGCCGTTCTGATGGCAGGCAGCAGAGGGCACTGGCATATGCATCACGTATACTTTGAAATAAAGCCTGTGCTTCATAAAGACAGATTACTTACTATTCTTGCCACCAGGGAAAGGGAGGGAAATGGACACATGTGGCTGAACGTAACCACACATGAACATCACAAAACATAGTCTACTGAGAAGTAATGCATTTTAAAAAAATCCCTCTGGTGCACTTCTGTGCAAGGGAGTTTAAAATATATATACACACACTTGATTTCACTGCAGTACAGACATCTCCATTCTAGCTGGCTGTGTCCATGGCAGCAAGCAAAAACTGAAACAGAGTTCATTTGATTTCTTTAATCAATGGGATTTTCCCAATTACACATTAACCACTATCAGATCAGCCTGCCATTGCACTGCATGGCTGGAGAATATATATTTTGCAGATTACTGCACTGCATCATGTTTATTGTAAGCAAAGTACATTGATTTCCATAAGTGCACCGTGGTTCACTCTTCCAGAAGTACAGTGTAAATTGTAAAACTAGGAGGGCTAAAAAAAATCCTGGTGCCCTGATTTCCATAAAAAAAAATGGAAGCACAAGTGGCATAGCAAGACTCCAGATAATAAGTATACAGATGATGGATGGCTCAGAGCTCTTGGGCTAAATAACTACGTGCAATCAAAACCACCATCAATACATGCCATCTGCATATGTTACACACACTTTTTAGAAGATATATTTTAAATTGATCGAATTAGACAAGGAGGATTTTCGGAGTAAAGCACTAACTGGGACTCACAGGACCTAGAGTTAACTCCTGTCTCTGCTACAGATGTCCTCCATGGCCATAGGCAAGTCATTTAGGTTCCCCTTCGCATCTGCAAAATGCTTATGATAATCCCTCCTTTACTTATTTTTCCTCTTTAGAATATAAGCTTACTGAAGGAAGGACTATCTCTTACTAGAGGTAGGTACAGCACCCAGCACAATGAGGTGCACCCAAATCTTGGCTGAGCTCTCTAAGTGCTACCCCAAAAACAGCAATGTTAGATGAGATACTGAAAAGCCAAAGTACAGCCACTGCACACTGCTGCTTGGTAGGGGGACAGAAGATTCAGGGAGTCTTCTCATGTCCACTTCTGCAGCAGGCAGCTTAATTTAGCTGCAAGGTCTAGAGATAATGCATCTTGGCATAGAGACAATGCATCTTGGTCAAGACCTGTCACACTACCACTGCTGCACAGAGGCCCACAAGGGAAGTACTGGTGCTGCAAGGCAAGAATAGGGCCCTTTGGCAGAACAAGGAAGCCTGCATTTCATTTACTCGTAGAATAGCAATGATTAGAGTCAAGCTTCCTATCACCCATAATGTGCTTCCAATAGTCGAGGAGAGATGGTTGTTGGCCTGCGGAGCACAAAGTCTAAGGGAAAAGGGAACAAAAAGCATTTTTGTATGAATTAGCTTTCATCATAGAAGACAGAAATGGGGAGTTGCAGTGAATTCAATGAAATAAAATTACTGGCAGACACAGGAGCCTTGCAACTGCACAGAAGAAAGTGGTGTGGCACCAGTGCACTTGTCTGATGATTTTCATAAGCCCAAAATTCACCTGCAAAGTTTCACTCACGGAGGTAAGAGGGGGAAGGACAGAAAAAAAATAGGTATAAATAGCCATTGGGTTCCAGACATGCATCACCTCTGAAAGCAGGTCCCAAGCTGTTTGATGGTATTAAATAAGCCATGAGGCTTAGACTTTTGCTCAGTGATCTCCAAAGCTAAATGTCCTCCGAACGCATCTCACAGGTTTCTAGCTTCCTTACAATAAATACAGTTTGTAAGTGGACTATATCAATAGATGGACTTCATTAAACTACTCAGCTGGAGCAAAGAAGCCCAATTAACATATAGGATTAACAGTCATCTCCACTTTTATAGCCCAGGTTCCACTAGCTGTACGAAGTTTACCTGCTTTTCATATCTTCCCACCTGCCTGGTGCTTCTGCCTGCCTTCCTATCATAGGTTTCCTCCCAAAGAATATACTCAGGAGATATGGATTGCTCCCTCTGCCTGTACACCCATCTCACCTTAAATAATCCTTGGCATCTGCAATAACTGCAGACCCAATGAACATTGTTCATTGGATCATTCAGGATATTACACCCTGTCTGCTGACTACTAATGTGAAGGACAGATGAGAAGTCTCTCTCAAAAAAATTTACTTGGCCACATACATCCTTGATATAATCCCACTGAAGCCAATGAAGGGTGATTCCAGCATACTGTCTTGGGATATTCATGACACAAAAGCACTGCAGATTAGTAAGACTTCATTGAAGTCTTATGCCCTCTTCGTATAATACTTTGCTCTTTTATAGCATCTTTCCTCCGAGGATCTTAAAGCACTTAACGCATGCACTACACTGTTGTTGCATGGGTAGGATTGTGCAGAATGATACTTGCTATGGGAGAAGGGAATTGTCAGGCACAAGGTCAGCCATGGAGGTGAAGTAGTGCCCCAGAGTCTTGACTAACAGATCCCCAATCTAATCATGAGACAGCAATCCCTCCTTCTTACCTATGAATACCCTACTATGAGAAATCCTGGAGGAGACCTGCGTTCAGCTGAAGGGAGCAGCTCAGAGGCAAGACTCAAATGCCAAACCTGGGTCAGCTTTCAAGAAGCACTTGGCTACTAATTCTAGACAGGGAACATATTATCCAATCAGCATTAAATGAGGTTAGACAGCCTGTCTTTTCCCCAATATATATCTGTGCATTAATATTTCCAGGGGAAGAACTGTGTGTAATTTGTGTTACCTTCACTCCAGGGTGGGATTTGCAAACGCGCTTAGTGCCTGCCTACCTCAGCTCCCACTGGAGTCACTGGGAGTTTTACCAGGGACATCAGTGAGGAGCTCAGCATGCATCTTTAACCCTTTGGGGTAAAATTTCCCTGGGCGTCTACAGGGTACTGCTGCACCACGGGCAGGTCCACCGTGGCGAGTGATAACATGCGCAGCCACAAACCCCGTAACTCCAGGACTTGGAAGTATTCTGAGTAGTTCCTTAGCCTGTCTTGAAAGGAAAGACAATATTATATTAGTGTCCCATTTGAGATGATCGTCCACTATCTGCACACCGCATAGGACCTGCCATCCAAGCCACGGCCTGCAGGGTTCATGCCGGCGCCAGTTCAGACGGTCGTTCAAGAATCCCTGCAGTTAGAGGATGACTGCGCCTGACTTGGTGGTTGGTCTTTCTGCCCCGAGGCATGAGGGTTCATATCCCATTCAGAAAAACCCAACATTTTTATGGTAAAATCATTACTCTTCTAGACTAGCAAGTTCTGCCCAACCTCAGGAAACATGCCTTAAGCTTGTTATCCCTGACTGTAATGACGCAAAGGTCTCTGACAAAATATTCAGGATCAAGCCAGACAAAAAGGCCTCTCGAAGTATTCAAGATGAAGCCACAGTTTTATGTGGAAGCCATCGAGATACTAGAACAATGGACACATTTGAGGATTCTGCCCAGGATATTAAACAGCTTCCAACTTCAAAAATAAGTAGCAACTTAAAATACACTACATGAGCCTTACCTCGGGCGGGCACAACCATTAAAATTACTGATAGATAATAAAGGCCAGGTAATGCATCACATTTTTCTTCCGGTGCCCAACAGGGTGCATTAAATGGACGGTAAAGCTCTTGGGCATAGCGATCATCTTGTGCCACGTTTGTACAGCACCTAGCACAATGGAGCACTCATCCCTAAGACTGCTTCCTAGCTCACTGCAAATAAAAGTTATTTCAGATGAGCCTCACACGTCAACAGGTTCAGGTCATTAAGATCCAGCAGGCTGAAGTCTAATTCATTGACAGAGATGTGGTGAAGTTGATTCCTGACTCTCAGCCTTGGGTTTTATTCCGATCTGGTCCAGTTTTGGGGGTTGTTTCATTTTTTTTAAAAAGAGAATCCTGGATGTACCCAGAACTCACCAGGACACTAAAAGCTGAACTATAAAAATGTGAAGTTTGGCCTTTCATAAATAACTTGGCTTTTCAAGAGACGGAAAGAGACAATGAGCAAGACAGAAGTCTCTCAGTGGCTGCAGTTCCCAGGGGTGCAGATGTAGGTGGTGAACTGTGAATATGAATAAATTAAAATAATAAAGTATACGGTACTTTTCCTTTATCCTGGTAGCAGATGTACTAGGTGACCACTTTTGCCTAGGCAAGGAAAAAAGTGTTCCTTATAAAACTGGAATAGCACAAATGACCCCCTTGATAAATTGCTTAGTTACATTCTCAGCATTGAATCAACTTGGCACGGAGCGCAGCAACCAAGATCCATGGCAGGCTGCCTGGATCATGCTGCCTGCACCCATTTTGATCCGTGTCTCCTTTTGACAGACTCCAAGAGAATCGGACGCCAGCCAGTCCTGGTTAATCGAGAAGACATCCCCCCCGCCTCTGCAGCACTTGCAGACTAGTTCCTTCAGGACACAGTTCAACCAGGAGAGCAAGGAACGTCACAGGGAATCCCAGAGACAGGATCTGATGTCAAGAAAGCAAACTAAGGCCTGCGGTTATTTGCACTCCAGCAATATTGAGAGGCCCCCAGCGAGAGCAGTGCTCTGGGAGACACTTGTCTTGTACAAGAGACAATCCCATGCCCCCAAATCAGTCTTAAATAGAGGAAAAAATAAACCATAGGGTGGGATGGCAGAAGCCAAGTGCCTTGCCCAAGGTCATCCAGTGAGTCAGAGTCAAGCCTGCATTAAAAGCCAAGTACATCCCAGTGTCCTAAACACTGGTTCACGCTGCCTTCCCATCAGCTACTGTCTACCATTTCCATCCTGATCTCCCAAGTACAAAGGAAAGCAAACACTTCAGGTCAAGGTACAAGAAATCCTCCCCAACAGATACCCACGAACAGCACATACCAAAGAGGCTGTGCAGAAAAACACATGCCATCGTGGCCTGACTATCCCAGGAGCAGCAGACATATGGAAGCTGCTCAAAGGGAGCCTGAATGAACTGCCCCCAGGTTGCAGGCTGATGGAGGCTGGTGCCCTCCATCAGTGTTTTCCCATGGTCCCTGGGCAAAGATGACTCAGGGAGGTCCCCTTGCCCGTTTACTGCCTTCGGGGTCTGCTCCTGGGCTACCAACAAGACAGACAGACCACCACCTCTTCTAGCCTAACGCTGTTTCTCCCAACACAGCTCCTACTTCCTCTGTGCATAGGCCCCATTCCCTCTCCTACTCCCACAGCACTAAATTCTGCCAAACTCAATATTATTAGTCACATCTGCCTTTGAGAATCTGAGTCTAAAGCCCAATAGTCTTAACCAGAAACCAAGAGCTAGAGACAAGACACAGGTAAAAACAAGGAAGCAAGTTTATTACAGCCTGAACAATATAGCAAGGCCAGATAGTGGTCCAGGCAAGCGCGGAGAGATGTGCTGGAAGCGTGAACACATAGGGCAAGGGTGGGGGGAATACAAGTCCATCCCTATCAGACCACCCCAGATTTGTAGGGTGAAGGAAGGGCAGAGGCCACGTGACCCATCTATTCTCCATACCCCAAGGACAGCAAAGACAAAGAGATTAAGAAGAGCCTTTTCCCTTTCCCTAACCCTTGGTGCACAGAGGGCAAAGCTGATCCACTGTGAAAGAGGGACTAAGATGCTTATTAAAAAGTTCTCCTTGCATGAGCAATAAGGGACCTTCTTTAAGGACCGTGCAGGGAACAAACTGTAGCAATATAGGGAATTAAGGGCTCACTCCACCCCTATCCTACGTAGGATTTTGACTGCAAGATGTAGTATTCCAGCATTACTTTAATTGCAAATTAAAATAAAAAAAATCCTTTCAAGTATTCTTTGAAGCTGACTTTCCAACCGTGTCACGTTGGTTGCGATTCATTCCCACCCTTGAAGTATGCAGCTATCCAGCCACTCTTAGCAGGAGTAATAACCCTCTTCTTAGGCAATCCCATTGAAATCAATGAGGCTACTCTATGAGCAAGGGGCCTCTCTTAGCAGTAGTGAAGACAGCAGGATCTATCTTCATTATGACATCATCAATAAAAGGAACAGTTACATGAATAAGACAGTAAAATCAGTCCATAATTCCTCTCCCACGCTTCCCTTTACTCCATTTCTCTGCTATAAAAAAAGCCCAAAACTATTTTCCAGATGGGGGGGAAATAACCATAGGCTCGAGTTGTTTAACCAAGTTCCAACCCAGTGAATTTCTGTATAATCCAGTTATAAAATAAGACTGCGCTTTGGTCAGTGCTAATGTAAATGACCCCCTTGTGATAGCTTTTTCTTAAATATATTGCACACATGCAGCATTATCTAGCCCACGCACCAATGCATCTCACAGGCATCTTTCAGTGACTGCACTTAGCTAATGATTACAAGTGGGGAAAAAAAATGTTACAGTTATTGCTTAGAGTTAATAAACAAACTTCAGATCTATTAGGCTCTGTGCTCTCTCCGATGAGCTGGGCGCCTCTCAACATCAACTCGCAACCGTAATAAAATCAGTATGTTCTGGAAACAGGCATCTGACCACTCCACTGGGTTCTCCGTGGCTTAAAAACAAAGTCACGAATATGTCACAAACCCATTAGTCTTTGGAGAAAAGTGGGTGTACCTTTCAGTGTGGAAGATCTTATACAGAGAACACCTTATCCACAGTTGATTCGACTCCCTTCACAAGTTTAAGCCGCCTGACCGTGTTTGTTAGTTCCTCCAGTACAGTACCATCTGAAGAGCCACATGAAGCAGCTTGCCATTGTTTGAAAAGGAACAGTATTGGCAATAGGAATATTGACAGCCCGCAGTTAATTAGCTACAATGAAGTCAGTGCAATATTAGTGGGATTGCCCTCTTTTTTAAGACTGGCTAGAACTACTAACCGATCCTTGTATACACACAGCTCTAGTGCCACACAATGGGTACTTTTGGTTACTACTACCTCCACAACCCCTAGGAAAAAGCGAGGCTGGAACGACAGCGTGTTGAGGACGTGGTCCTGTGGAGGTTCATCATTTGCTTTTAAGTCTTGTTAAGTCCAACCCTAGAATAAGCTTACATGCACAACGGCCCGCAGCAAGGGACAAACCCAGTCTCCCAGGAGGCGTGATGCCAGCACCACCACTAACCAGTTGGATGTTGGTATGCTCAGGAGTCGATCTCTCGTCTCAACACATAGGTTGTTGGAGGTCCGAAAATCTCGTGAAGGAGGCGGCAGGAGGGAGAACCCTGCCGCCTGGTCCTGATGCAGGGAGGATAAATGTGGTACGTTTAGAGGGGGAGGTTTTGCAGACCTTGAATGCCAGTAAGAGTAAAGAAAGACGCATAAAATCAATTAAAAAGCCAAGGGTGAATGATCCAGAATAGGTATAATTTTAAATAAAGGGGGGAGGGGGAGAAGAAGAATACGAAAGAAACTGAATAAAGAGGGGAAGCTGTTTTCCCAGGGAAGGACTAAATGCAGAACAAGTGGGCACAGAAATTAAATCGAGGCATAGCACAAAAAAGTCTGATCACACAGGGGAGCAAAAAAAGGAGAACCATACAACCCCGAAATAAAACACCAGACACCGAGGCAACTGCCCAGCACTCTGGTCATCCCAGCCAAGCACAGCATCAAGCTAATGGGAAGGTTTCTTATCTACTCAGACAGATTAAAGTGCTTTTGGCTAAAGGGAGGAACAAAATCATAACAGGAAAACTTCTCTCCAAATAAATCTTTGCCCACGAACTGGTTCCCTCCCTCCTTCTCCGGTTGATGTCCCCAGTAAGGACAACTCAGTGGGGTTCACCACAAGAAACCTAAGGAGGACAAGCAGTTCAGGAGTCTCCTTAGAGGAAGTCTGCCTTACATAATAAAATCAGGGCTGCATTTCAGACACAAACATAAAGTTGACAAAAAAAACAAATTGGCTCCTACATGCACGCACGCGTGCACACAAACCAGGTCCCCTCTGCCCATATGGCAAGAGACATATTCAAAGCCTTATTTAGAAACACATGGAAATGGGGAACCCTACCAAGCTAGAGGAAGAAGCTGGCAAATAATCACTTCCCCCACCCCAAAGCCAGACCCTAAATAACATCACAGCAGAAATTAAACTTCAGTCTCAGACTGAATCCTTGCATTGCATTTTGCTGCAAAGGCAGTTCCAGGAGCCTGAGAAGGGAAACCTAAGGGTGTTAACATTTCCCTTAAATCTACTGATGTCTCCTAAGCTTCTCCATAATTACATATTTGACTTAAATATATATATGTGTATATACACACACACACACACACACACACACACACACACTGAAGTAAAAAAGCTAACCCTTAAAAAGCACGGCAACTTAAGGGAGAGGTGAAAAGCAAAGTGCTTCTATCTGCATGCAAGGAGTCCTAAATCCATTTGATCAGCTGTAGGGAATCACTAAGGTAGAGAAATAATGAACTAAGCTTCGGAGGGGGGGGACAACAGAGAGAGAGAAAACGTGATGGCATTTTACTTTCCAGCATGTGAGATGATCATGCAACTGGGCAAATGGATTTGATCCTTTGAAGAAGGGGAGTAATGTTGGTTTTTTGTTTTTTTTTTAAAAAAAAGCCTTTCTATGAACCCATCCTTTAGCATTGTTGCTCCAGTAAGATATACCTGCAAACTTTATCTTCTGAAGGTGGCACACAGCAAG
>NW_017728939.1:6478807-6482636 GCF_001723895.1 Crocodylus porosus | reverse complement strand
TGTCCACCAAATGAAACTGCAGGGGGAAAAGAAAAAAAAAATCTCCCAAAGTTACCAGTTCCTCCATGCCACTTACCGGTTGCTGATACAACCAAGAGCCCCACAGAGAGCAGCAGAACCCGGCTCCAGTAGCTCACTTCCACCGTCATGAGAGCAAAGATCCCCAGTTTTCCCCAGTTCCTTCTAAAGCCGCAGCTGCATCCCGTCTTGTCCCATCCCAAAGCAGGTTGCATGTCAAGGGGTTGTGGGGTTGGGGGTGTTGGGGGGTTTGGGGGTTGTTGGCTTTTTTTTTCCCTCCCCCTTTGCCGTTGGGATGGTCCTGGGCTCGGCTGGAGGAAGGGGAGAAAGGAAGGGGAGGGGGGGGAAAGGAGGTCAGGATGATGATTATTATTATTATTTTAGCTCAGAAAAAAATCCCAATGCATGGAAGGCTCTGAGCTTCTGCAGCTGGAATGAACCAACTCTCTCGCTGGCTTGGGGAGAGGAGGGCTGGTTCTGCTTCCCCCCCACCACCACCTCTTTCCTTTCCCACTTTAAAAAATGACTATCTTGGATCAAGCTTTTCAGGATTAGCAGCAGAAAGTCCCTAGGGAATTATACTTTTTTTTCCCCCTCTCTCGCTGTCTTTTATTATCCAGTTGATTAATCACCATCACATCCTTGTTCTTTTCTTTCTTAAATGCTGAGAAAGAGGGTGGGGGGGGGGGTTGTCTGGGTGATTTGGGCAGAGGGGCTTGTGTGTCTGTGCAGATGTGTGGGCAGTGGGATGAGAGATGCATGTCCCCCTTCCCCAGCCTCCCCCCCGCACCCAGTCCAGAAACAAGGAGCCAGAAATGAGCTTGGAGGATGGGATTTAGCAGGGTTATTGCGCATCACAGCCTCTCCCGTCTGGTCCAGGGGCACTTCCCAAGGATTCCTCGCAACACCACGTACAGATCGCCCGGGTGCAGAGACATCTGCTAGGATAAATGTAGGCAAAGCCCTCAATGGAGGGACACTACACTTCTCCCCTCCCTCCCTCCGGCTCTGTAAACAACTTGATGATGTTGACACGATTTTTAGGAGGAAGCAAATTGTGTTACAAACACAAAGTGGGGGGGGGGGGGAATTGCATGGAGACAACTCCCCCCCTGCCCAGCTTGGCCATGATGTTACTTCTCCTGCCAGCCTGTGGTCCTGGGGATGGATTTAGGTGCTGTCACTGCTGGGGTTGGTCTTGGCAAAAGAGTAGCGGGGGTGGCGGGTAGATTTTGGGAGGCAGGAAAGCCATGGTCTCTCCCCTTCCCCACTGCTCAGCCTTCGCAGAGCTGGCAGGAGCGCAGCCCTTCTCCTTTGCAGCCACTAGCACAATCGCACCTATGGGTCCAAAGGAGGGGAGGATCTATTAAAGCCACACTTAGGAACTTCATTAGCTTTGTAATGATGTCCAGATCCATGAATGGGGGGTGACCCCAATCAGCTCGGGGCTCTCATACGTGACTTCCCCTCCCCACCCCAAGCATTTAAAGCCAAAAAATATATACATATATCCCTCCTATACCTTCCTCTTTGGGTTGCATTAAAGCAAGGCTTTCACCTCAGTGTCTTTGGGTTGTAAAGCTACTTGCAGCCCCCTCCCCATGGCAGGCAGCTTGGTATGTGGGGACTCAGTTCAACCTGGGAGGTGGGGGGTATGAACAGGGTCCAAGCTGAAATGAGGTGGGGGGGTACTGCTGCTTTACCTCTCCCCCTCCACTGCTAAGCAGCTCTCCTTTCTGCCTTTTTAAAAAATTTTTTAGAAGAGAAAGCAACAAAGATGCACAGAGAAAGCAAGGAGAGACACAGCAGGTCTGAGGTTTTCGCTGCCTTGGCATCCAGAACATGCAGCACTGCGAAAGAGGAAGGGATGCTGCTTGCTTTCTCAGTGCAACCTC
This sequence comes from Crocodylus porosus, assembly GCF_001723895.1. Taxonomy (NCBI): domain Eukaryota; kingdom Metazoa; phylum Chordata; order Crocodylia; family Crocodylidae; genus Crocodylus; species Crocodylus porosus. Next base: position 6,480,723 of record NW_017728939.1, on the reverse strand, counting down.
TTCTGGAGCTGCATCACGGGGGTGGGGGGGGAGCTTGGAGAGAGGTGGGGAGAGGGGGCTTGATAGTGCCAGGTGCTTTGCTGGTCCAGAAGGAGCTGCCATCCCTTCTACCCTCTGGAGTGTGTGTGTGTGTGGGTGGGGGGGGCTGTTAATGGACTAGTCACCCATCCTCCCCCCACGTTAGTGCTTTGCATTTGCTGCAGTTTCTTGCTGCAAAACCCCCTTCTTCAGACTTGTTCCGGTTGCCTTGAATGAGCTCATCTGACAGCTAAAAAACAATTTATACAGAGGGCTTGCAAATGTCTCCCTCCACCCCCGAATCAATCCTCTCGCTCGCTCTCACTCGCTCACTTTCTGTGTCCCCTCTGCTTTTCAATCCCTCCACTGCCTACATTGTGAACTGATGCCAAGAGCCAAGGCAACCAGGGCTGTTACATGAAAGAGTTGCTTTATATCGGTTTAAACTGCAGTGTCCTATTCAAATAGACCTTATTGTTCAAAGGCATAGATCCAAATATAAAAGGAGCAGAGAGCAGGGTACTATACGGCTCAGCGCCATACATCGCTTTTCCCTTATACAGCTAGTTCCTCTCAAAGGGGAGGAAAGAAAAAAAAAAATCCCTGAAATTGCATTCAGAGGAAGATGTGTTTGTCTTGCTGTGCAGCAGACTACAGGGCGAGTCAAAGACAACTGATACCAGATCAAGAACAATATGCAGGCAGAATAAAGCCATTGAAAAGACATAATCCCACTTTATTCCAGGTTAGTAACATGCATATCTCTTTCAAATCAGGTTTTAAGGCTTCTCCCCTGACTTGCTGGGTTTAGGGTCTCAGCCTCTCAAAAGATTGGCATGCCTTTGCTAAATGGGCACGAGGGAGGAATTCAGCAGTTGCAATTCCTGACAGTTTGCAGCCGAGATTTTTATTCCTGCCCTCTTTGGGGAGATGAGGTTCTGGTTAACCATCTGCTCTTAACCTCCACTACTCGGGTAGTTTCTCCACTTGCTAAATTATCTCAGAAAGGCAAATCCTGTGTCTAATCAAAGCACCCACTCGGAGCAGAGAATATTTGCTCTGCACTGCCACCCACCGTCAGAACCGGGGCTCCAACTGCCTGAGTCTGACTTGCAAAGACATGCAACACATTATCCCAAGAAAGACACTTAGCACCCTTCTTTTGTCCCCTTTGTCATGCGCTTTCCTCCCCCAGCCTCAGCGACAGGGCAGACCTACTCCTTTATTTCTTCCCCTGTAAACGTCCATCAGCCAAGCTGCAACGCTTCTGAATCTCTTCCATCCACGGTTCTGAGAGCAATGCAAAAATATTAATCCCAATGTGTTACTCCCCGAGCGTCTCACCCTCCTTTTGACCAGGCGAGGGGAAAGGACTTGTCCAAGGTCACAGATAAGTTGGTGCCAAAACCCAGGTCATCTTCCGGGAGGGGTGACACCAGGCTCTCTTACTCCACTGCCTACACAGCACTCTTGTTTTTCTGTGCTGTCAGTGCAGCTCGGAAGGAGGAATCCTAGAAGTCACTTGGGCTGGCGAGCATTACAGCATTTCTCGTGATTAAAAGCGCTACAGTTAACAAGCCTGCATAGGGACATAGGTGTTGGTAAGCGTCAAGATTTATTTTATTTGTCCTTTGTTAACCAAACACTGGATAAAAACCGTTTTAAACTGGCCATAACTAGGAGGCAACAGCCACATATATGAATAATCTCTCTGTTGACCCAGAAGCTGCAGTCATTATAGTATATATGTGTATATATTGCATAAAAGTCCACTTTTTATGTGAGAGTCTGAGGGGAGGTTCGGCACAAGTCAGGAGTTAAAGATAGATGCAATAGTTCTGGTAGTAAAAAAGAGCACAATTGTTCACCTGAACGTGTAATTTTTTTTTTTTTTTTTT
>NW_017728939.1:6473684-6478712 GCF_001723895.1 Crocodylus porosus | reverse complement strand
ACCCCAGCTGACTTCCTGCCCTTTGGGCAGGGGGCTGGACTCGATGATCTCCCGAGGTCCCTTCCAGCCCTAATGTCTATGAAATCTATGAAGCGCCAAGGCCTTGGGGTTTGGACGATGCCCCCGATCTTGCTTGCTCCTAGCCAAAGGCTGAGAGAGCCGTGGGGAAAGCGAGAACACAGTCCCCCATTTCCACAACATTGTGCAGTTGAGTTTCCCACAGCTGAGGAAGCTCGCCGGTGTGAGGGACAGGCCTCATTTCATAAATACAAGCGATCAGCTGGCAGGATCATGCACCTTCCCATGCAAGCTTTAGCCTGGCTTGCCTGCTGATTCTGTACAGCCAGGCACCGTGCGGGCATTGTGGGCACAGTTGTCCAAGGAGGTGGGCGAGTGTTTTGGGGGGCTTTTTTTATTTTAAGAATGTAAATAGCGGTTCTAAAATTTGGCTTGCACTAGTTCTTACCTTCCATTCAGATTGCCCTCCCCTTACCGAGTGGAAATGGGATGAGTTAACACTATACCTGGCAGGCCTGCCCCCAAACAAGCCCATGATAATGTAGTGATGCTTTGTCCTTTGCAGCAGAAAAGGCACTCCAAAGCTTCTGCTCCAGAAATGCAGACTCGTACTATGCAGGATGAATAGTCATCTTCACTGGATTTTCTCTTCTGTTGGGCTCCAGGCACCAGAGGGTGACAGCACTCAAACATCTGGGCTAGTAAAGGGCAAAAATGGCTAGTGCATGAAGGCAGCATATTACTAAAATAAAAAGTGATCTGGTATCTTGTGTCTGTAAATGGCTAGTGCCTGGTGCTGCATAGGAAAGTGTTAAAAAGAAACAATCCCAAAAGCAAATATCCATCAATGTTGACAAGCTCCAAAATGTCATAGCTCAGACCCACCCATAAGAACAAGAGGACACTCAATTGGTCACACCATAATAAAAGCTCGAGTTCCCAGAGGCGTCTTCACTGAATTTCGAGGCAAGTGAAAGGGGAAATAGATGCCCCACATTCCCCCACCATACCATTAGCCACATCCATGAAGGGAAAGTTGTAGAAAGACACAAAGGTCTGCAAGGAGCCAGTCTACCTTGTGGAAATGCATCAACCGAAACAGCGGGAGCCATGTATACAAGTTAAAATGGCTTTACTGCACATCTGATAGTTCTGCCGGAAACTCCAAGGAAAATTGGAGCTAGTTCTTTTGCACAGTCCAGGACAGTGGGAGAGATGCTCCACTACTGGCTCCAAGCATGCAAAAGACTCAGTGAAGACAAGGGAAAAGATGCCTTGGACTGGTTTGTAGCAATGGTAAGAGAAAAATGGGAGGAACAGCCAGTGATATTACACTAGCACTTGAGTCCTGTTCCCGGACAAATCAGAAGAATACAAAAATCGCCAAAACAGACAAACAGCTGGATGGGGAAGAGGAGCAGTAAATAGGGTTGCATTGATGGTCTAAGCTCAAATAGCAACCAAGCCAAGAGCAGAGCGTAGGTTGGACTTCATGCCAAAGGGCTCTCCGCTGGACCCCACTGTTTGCTAGGACCTGGTGCAACCCAGGGCTTAGAGGTTAGCGAGGAGCACCAGGGAGACACACTGCTCCCTCCACAGAGCTCAAGGCACTGCAGGACAGGCATACCTCCTGCCTTCATCTCTTCTGGTCTCCCTGCCCCACCTCTGCTTCAGCCTATATCGACAAGAATAAGAAGGGAACCCAGCACGGACATCTGGGAAGAGGCACAAATGTCAAGGGCCACAGGGGTGAAGGAGCCTCATAACTCTCCATGGGCACCAGGATACAGGATGAAATTAATTCAACCTAGGGGAGGAATCGGGGCTGTTTGAAAGCTGTGGGCTGGCTGAATCTGCAACACGCCTCGGCTGCTGCTCTCGGTCTTCCTTAGAAGACCTGACATTCCCTTTTATGCGTCGTCGGGCGGCTGCTGCTGGGACCTCGACAGCCGCTTCTGGTTGTTATCCTTCATATCCGTTGCCGGGCCTGGGGGTTCTGCGGTTACCGAGCTACCGCGGCTTGTTGCTATTCATTCCGTTCCGTACCCACGGGAACACTTTCTTCGAAAAAAAATTGGCCTTTGGTCTCTGGGTGCAAAGAGACGAAAAGATGCCCACAGGCGGAAATGGGCCCCCGGGTCCAGCAGTAAGCCCCAAAGGGGCATTCCCGCTGGGGCCATTCCCGCGGCACATCTGGATCCATCACAACACTCCTCAGGACAGCTTGGACAAAGCTTGCCACGACATCTGGAAGAGGGTTCAAGGGCTCTCTGAAGATCTCCAGCCTTCATCACCACTGTTCCTCCAGCCTACCTGCCCCCCAGAGCCGTCAGAGACCCTCAGGGCCTCCCAAGAGTGAGTGATTTCAAATTGCCACCCCCTCTCCAATTCAAATTGCTTCTCCCTCCACTCTTATACTTCTTGGCCCACAGCAGGTTGGGATCCTGCATACAAATAGACTAGGTGTTCTTGCAACAGTGTTAAGAAGGGAAATTGGGGATGGGGGGGGTGAGGTGCGAGTGGGGGAAGAGGATTGAGAAGGGGTTTATTTTCACAGCCCAAATCACAGAAGCTGAAGAGGATCCTTTTTCTCTATGCAAAGTGACGTCCTGTGATGTCTAGCCACATCTAATTCTGAAGCACAGTAAGCAGCTGCTGCATTCAGCTCCCCACAGCAGCTTTTTTTTTTTTTTTTTTTTTTTTTTAAATCAAAATATTTACAGGAAGAAGCAAAAGAAGCATTCAAAAGAGCAGAACCGAAAATTAAAGTGTTATAAGGAAACTACTGTAAACAGCTGATCTTTACAAAGAAAAGCTGGATTTGGCAGAAAAAAAAGTTCTCTGCCAAGTCTCGCTCCAGAGGGTAAGTTGTGGGGAGGAAAGAAGGTACACTCTTTAAATTAAAAAGGACAATATTTATAGTACATTCCTGCAGCAGGAAAAAAAAAAATTGTCAAATTAACAAACCCTGCAATTAATTAGCTCATGTTGGCAACTTCCCAGGTCTTGAACAAAAACACAACATACCAGTAAAAGCTGTACAGACCTGGTCCATCTTACTCTGATGCAGTAAATAACTGTTAATACCAGCATTCATGATGCCTCCCAAAGAGGTAAGTTGGTACCATTGTCCCCATTTTACAGATAGGGAAACTGAGGAAGAAAAGGAAAGTATTTGGATCAATGGCACGCAGGGAAGTAGTGGTGCATCCAGGACTCGAAGCCAAGAGTCCCGGCTCTTGCACGGTTTTCTTCTCTATCCAAAATGCAGTATGGATTTTGTAGACAGTTATAGCACATTGAGTCAGCATTCTCCTGTAGCATTTCCTGAAGTCAACTGAGTCACACCAGCACATATGGGATGCGACAGAACTGGGCCCAGACATCTTTATGGACATGAGACGCATGTACAACTCAATAACACACTACTGGAAGATGCTCTATTAGTATGGGCAGTACAAGAGCCTATATGCAATTATGAAATAGTCATCTGAATTTTAATGAAAAACCCCATTTTTAAGAAATGAAATGATTTTTAGAAGAAACATACTTCTGAGTTTGAGATTTAGCAGGTACAGCAAGTATAGCCAGCTTTCGTAATTCCTTGCCCACGTGCTCCAGAGTTGCACCAAATTTCTCACACTTAGGAAGGAGACAGGAGGATAGCACAATAATCTTCCTTTTGCATTTGCAATCTCAGGCTGTCCAGAGGGTACAGCTTATGATGGGAGATGCCTAGGAACAGGGGTGACCCATCAGATTCATTTTCTATGCATTGAAAAAATGAAAAGAAGAGAAAAGAAAAGAAGAGAGGTCCAGTAGATAGGGTACCAGCTTTGGTCCCATAGGATTTGTATTCTACTCATACTTTTACCACCGACTTGTTGGGCAATGTTCAGCAAGTCATTTCTGTTCTTGCCTTGTCTATTTGACTGTAAGCTCCTTGGGGCGGAGCTGGTCTTGTTCTATGTCTGAACAGCTCCTAGCATACAGAAGCTCATTACAAACATCCAAGTGTGCTTTCAAGTACCTAATTTACTCAGATATGGATTCCCCCAGTAATAATTTTCCAGGTATAGAATCTAATTATTGAAGATGTGCCTTGAATTTGTCCACCTCCTACTGCAGGAGCAGGGAAAATAAGTGGTGGACGTGTGTGTGCGCGCACACATGTGCATGCGTGCGTCCCCCTTGCCCTCTCCCCCCAAATTCTTCCCCCTGAAACCCCTTATCATCAGACACTGCTCTCTCTAAACACGTGCAAGTGAGAGGCAAATTTGAAAATGCCAACCTTGAAATCAATTTGCATATAGGCAAATTACTATAGATACTCATACCCATAGACTTAGTTCATCCAGAATGTATGCATTTGACCCGTCTGGAAACTGCTGCAAGTTTTAGCACAGGTACTCCATTAGCACTTTTAAGCAGCACTTTTGTACCCATTTAGATATTTTTATATATTTCTTTTTCCAGGTCAAATTAGTCAAATCAGTTTCAAATCATATCGATTGAGCAGAGTTCAATTGTTCCAAAAACCATATCAACTGAGCAGGCAGAACTCAATTTTAGTAGACACCAGGTACGGTGCTACAACCGGTGAGCGTCCTCCATCCCAGGCTCTCACCCTAGGACTTCAGATGCTGCCAGATCCATTGGTAGGCATCCTATGTGTGGCCCCAAGCCCAGAGATTTTGGGGTTCAGATGCCCCCACTTGATCTTAGCTCACAAGAGACTGAGAAGCCTCGTTAGATATATTACAAATTATGCATGATATCAGCCAAAAGGCTCATGATTTGCCACACAGTTCATTGGACTGGGCCCTAGTATAGTCAACAGCACTTCAAGCCAAGGTGACCACACAGCTTAGTACGTGTGTGTACTCCAAGATACTCCTGCATAAAGGATCATCCAAAGCCTATATGCAGATGAGGTGCAGGGCAACCTAATCCAGCTCCACCTCCTGGAGGGTGGGGGCACACTAATCATATGCACCAGGCTGAGAGAGA
>NW_017728939.1:6418412-6473673 GCF_001723895.1 Crocodylus porosus | reverse complement strand
GGCTGGGGGGTGGGGGGGGTGGGATGACAGAGCGATTCTGGGTGAAGTGTTTGGGGTCCTATTTGGTGAGGTCTGCCAGCCATTTAAGGCTGGTGAAGAAACAGTAATCATTGGAAATGGGAAAGAAAGGCACAGCTTAGATGTGGGGGTGAAGAGGGAGTAAATGGGTATTTAATATAGTGGGTCACCAAAGAGTCAATGCTGAGGGCAGACAAGTGCGATGGGCACTACCATGCATCTTATTTGGATGGGCTGTACTGATCTATCTTTATAGGTTCCCATTAACATCTCAGCCTTTTGGCCAAGATCAAGCACTTTTGGGACCAAGGGAAGGGTGTCGTGACTGGCTCTGGGGGAAGACGGGAGCAGGAGAGAATGGGACGTAGAGCAGGAACAGCAGGAGAAGGCACGAAAGCTGCAGGAGCGCAATGAAATGCCCACCGGGAGCGGCACGGCAGGACAGCACAGAAAATGCACTGAGAGATGTCAGGGAGGATCACAGACTGCGGATAAAAGCAATATCAAACCATGATGGGATCAAAGACGGCCAGATCCGAGTTCACAGACAAAGCACTGTTTGAGATACTGGAGGTGCAGGAGGATCTTCTCACCAGCACGATGGCTTTCCAAAACATAAAGGCTTGGGAGTTTACTTACTGGAACAGGGACGGGTGTGAACGTTTTTGGAAGAAACATGCCAAGTTATGCGGGAGGAAAAAATTAAGAAGGATAAAGTTTATTGCAGGGGAAAAAAAGTCAAGGGAACGAGTGAGTATAGTAAGAATGGCTATGGATTTTGAGGTAGAAGACTATGGTGGATGGAAACGAATGTGCAAGGAGTAATGTGTGTAGAGAAGGTGCGAGACTCATATGGTATTTGAATGGGGTTACAGAAGGCAGGAGTTGTGCTGAGAACCATCCATTGGAAACCCAGGTGGGATTCAGCACCTCCCATCTATGATCCAGCTAGGGCCCCACCAGGGGTTTATAATATACCAGGGGCAACCAAAGCAATACAGCAAGGAGGGACATTTGTCCACACAATCTCCATGTGGTGCATTACAGATGTGCGGGGAAGGGGCCCAGAGCTGCAGAGTGCCATGAGTCCCTAAAATGCACTAGGTGAGCATTGTGCGTGGGGAGGGGGGAGAGGGTACACCTATTCTGCAGGTGCCCCAAAGCCTGTGCAAGCACGGTCAGATCCCCCGAGGAACATCGTGACTCCGAAAGGGACAGTGGGGAGAAGAGGAGGGCAAGTGAGGTAGAAACGGTGGATAAAAGCCCCTCTGAAAGAAAGAAAAGGAGAAAGAGGGGAGTTTAAATAGCTGTAATTGAGGTGGCTCAAGAAGAAGGGGAGCGGGGAGGAGGAGAGAAGCCAGGCATAGGGGTGGGAGGGGGAAAGGGGAAAAGAAGAAGTCAAACAAGCAGAGGAAATGGAGGTGGAACAAATAAGTGAGCCCAAGAGTTAGGGAGGGAAAAGGAAGAAAACTTGGGGGGGTATCATGAAAAAGAAACTTGAAAAGGAGGGGAATGAGTTGGAGTCAGAGCCAGAGAGCAGCTTCCCACCATTAACTCCCCTGGGCTCGAGCCTGGAGTGACGAGCTGGAGGCTGGAAGTGGCAGGGAGGTGGGAAAATGAAAGCCTTCCTGAATGCAAAGGCAGTCAGGCACGGTGTTGACAAGTCTCAAGAGAAAAAAGCAGCAGCACTGCCTTTCAAAACAAGCCCAACCCATTTCAAGTCCAATCCCCCACCCAACCCCAGCCCAAGATGGGGCGATGGGGAACTTTGGGGTGGCTACACCACGCCACCCAGTCCTCTCCCAGCAGGATGAGCAGCACAGCTCAGAGCTGCTCTGCAGCCGGGCTGGGATCTTGCAGCCGTGACAGCGTGGTCTGGAGCCGGGGCAGAGCTGCGATCTGCAGCCTGCATGCTCCACGCAGGGGTGAACGCAGGCACCGATCGTGGCTCTGCCCCGGCTCCAGACCACGCGGTCACCACTGCATTCCCAGCTAGCAGCAAAAGCTTAGTAGCCTGGGGCGTGGGGGAAACAGCAAGAGGGACAGGGGGAAGAGAGAGCTTGGGGTGTGTAGGGGAAGGGGTGTGTGCTCCTCTGGGCAGGGGTTTAGGGCAGGGAAGAACATGCGTGTGGTGCCAGGTGCCCCCAGTCACCCTGCACCCCAGTTTTCCTGCCCAGAGAAGACACCCCATCCCCTACGCATCCCCAAGCTCTCTTCTCCCCTTGTCCCTTTTGTGACCCCTCTCCTGGGCTGCTAGGCTGTTGATACTGGGCTTTTCAGCAGCAACCAGAGGCCTTGGGAGCAAAGCCTCTGCTGCCGCATTTATACCTGACCCTAAATCTGCTCCCTCTCTCAATTAGGGGGTGTGGGGCACCACGATCTAGGCGTAAAAATGGTGGCCTCCACCATGATCAGGCCACAATAAATCAGCAAGCAGGGCCTATGATTTAAAGCAGGCCCTAGAAGTAGACAGGAAGAATATGATGGTTTTGCTAGAAGAGGAGGTTTAAGAGCAAGTAGAGGAGGAAGCAGCAAAGAAGATAAAAGAAAACATCCACTTAAAGGAAGTGGAGGAGTGCTTAAAAACCTACAAAAGAGGGAACTCGCCAGGAGCAGACGGACTGCCTATGAAATTTTATGAGACGTCTTGGGCATGGGAAAGGGAGGGATATAGTGGAAGCATTTGTGGAAGCAGTAGAAACAGGAGAGGCAGGGGAAGATTTTACAAGAGGCGCTGTGACCTGACTCTTTAAGAAAGAGGAGGAGGAATTCCTGAAGAACTGGTGATTGATTACACTCCTTAACGTGGACTATAAGTTAATGGCTAAGATGCTGGCTTTGAAGAAAAACCTCCAAAAGATAACGCAGGAAGACCAAGTATGTGCAGGACCAGGTAGAAGGAAATCTAAAGTGATCAGAGTGATCAGAGATGCACTATCCCACATTCAAGAGTGGAAAATGAACACACTTATAGTAAACCTAGATTTAGATCAAGCATGTGAAAGAGTGGATCAGGATTGCAGAGTCAGGGTGCTAGGAAAAAATGGGGTTCCCAGAGAAATTTATATATTGGATAAGGTTACTGTATAAAGAAAAGAGTCAGGTCCAAGTTAGTGGGTGCCTAAGTGGGGCTTTTAAAATTCATACAGGGGTGCGACAAGGATGCTCCCAGTCACCACTATCTGTGCATGGCATGGACCCAGTAGCACAAAGAATAAGCAAAAATAAGGTCATAAGGTGAGTCAAGATACTGGGAGGGGGAGGTACAATGTGTCTGGTACATGGATGATATCACTGTAGCAGCTAGAGAGAGACTTTTGATGGAAAGGGTGCTAAAACATATGTCAAAGTATGGAGAAACAATGGGAGATAAACTAAATGGATCAAAAAGCACAATAGACAATGTATTTAATACGATTTCCTTGTTGCAAATTTAAAATGAGGGGTTATTTTTCACCGTGCTGGTTCGGGGAAAAAAACCTTGTCCCCTCCTCCAAAAATCAAATGCTGAGACTCCTGACATCATAAGTAGTCTCTTCAAAATCAAGTCCACTACTCATGTGAGTAGGGTGAGCAGGACCTGATCTGTGGGTGAAAGTTTTACCCTTGAGTTTGGAGATGAAAGCATACACAGCCCATTTCCAGGCTTCTAGTCTTCCCAAAGCAAATTTATGTATTACAAAAAAAAACCAAAAACCCAAACCAAAACACAAACCCCAAACCCTTGCAATGCACAAATTAAGGCAATACCTAAATTTGTCATCTGTAACAATATTTGCAGTCGCAGATCAAACCTAGTGACCTCACTTGAATCAACTAAACTTTAATTATTTTAAAATATTGACTCATGTAAATTGCTGCCGAGTTCATTTTGAATGTGCATGCAATCTTTTGAACAAACAACGACTCTTGCACTCTCCTAGCTTTGTTATCGGACTATTTAGACATAGGAAGATGGCACATCACTAGAAATAGCCATAGGAGCATAGGGGATCAGGGTCCTGTTTTGTTAGCTGTGTTGCATCTACGTAACAGACACCTTAGTTCCCTGAACTGTTTACGAGGGGTACAGAGAGGTGCCTAAATCCAAAATTGCAATCCCCAAAACCTCCACGTCAGCTGCCACTGAAACGTCCTAGGTGCCCGTGCTGTACACAGCGGACAACGCTGCCCCTTAGCTCATGATAGCTGCGGCACAAACGGGCCACAAGCTGCCAAGCAGACAGCTGTCAGAAGAGCTCATCTCTTCCACAGCACCTCCTCCTCTGCCTCGACACAGACTTTTCCCACATTGGAAGATCTTCTGCCACTGACACTAATACGTTTCTTCCTGCTTCTACATCATTGCACTTTCTGTGCAAGCCTCACTCCCTTTCCAAACCTCCTAAAGATCCTCCCAGATCAATATTCCTTCCCATTTGGAACGAAAGGGCTATTGGTGTGCATTTGCCTTAAAGCTGCTTCCCCCTCCAGGCTATTTCTCTTCTGGCCCACAGGATACTTATGAGCAGCCATCTCCCAACTTTTTTGCATTTTAGAATTAAAACCAACCAACCTTTAGCTTTCAACCCACACAGTCATATTTTTGGCATAATCACCTGGAACACAGCAGCACCCAGAGCTGCCTCTCCCAATGCACTAGTTTCCTCCTATCTGAGCAAAAAACAGCTATTATTTTGGACTATGGCAAACAGGTGAAAGGTTCCAATTCTGACCAGTAGAGGGTGCTGGGGTACGTGTGTGCGCACGTGCGTGCGTGCACATGCATGCACACACTAGCATCAGTGTTTCTCTCTCTACTAAGCCGATTCAGACAGGACATTCTTCTCCACCTGCTCTCATTCATGTGCAGCAAAACACATTTGAGGGCTTTCAGTGCCATTTCTTTTTTCCAGCAGGCCAGAAAGTCTTCAGTAAAGATTCATGTTTGTGTCAGCACCCAGCACTAACAATGTTCTTCTCCTTTGAGTCAGACAGATCAGACATTGCCCTGGCTTTTCACTACAGTTAGGCATGCTGAAGTGCTGTTTCAGGAATGAGCAGCATAGGATGGTGTTAAAACTAGTAGAAAAATGCACCTGCTGGTAGCATCGAGATGCACACGTGCCCAAGCCCCTTCCACGACAGAGATCACCCGTGGTTTGCTGATCAGATGGGTGCAGCAATTTCCCAAAATTATCATGATGCTACAAAAGTGCAATGTGTAAAATTAACTAGAAACTGCAAATGAAGCCAGTCTTCTCGCCTGTGATGTTGAATATCTGCAATGTCAAGCCCAGCTCAGTATCAAACCCCAAAACACAGGATAGTGTGAGAAAGCGCTGCAACTGTGGAGGGCTTCAACCCTTATCATTAAGGGCTAATCACACTTTTTAAATAACTCTGGTTCTACAGTCCAGCGTGCAATTTCCATTCCCTCTTTCCATCATTTGCCCACCATGATTTCCAGGGGGCACAACACCGTTTTTATTTCCTGCCCTCCTCTTTCATGCCAGAGTAGAGCATAGTCTTGACTGGGAACTCCAATCTCCATCCTCCAAGCCATCCCTCCCTACTGTCCTTTCCCCAGGAATGATGGCATTTCAGGGACTGGTTGCATGATTTAATGTTCATGGTAAAACTAGAGCTCTGTGGATGAAAGGCACTATAGAAATGCAAATCATTTATTGTGACCTTTGCATGCTACTGTCCACCCTTAGACACATGCTCGCCTGATAACACGGGTGTGCCCTGTGGCTCTTCATTTCTCCACAGCTAGTCAAGTCGGAAGCAGGTCACACAAGAGGGGAAAGCCTTGACAGCATTTATAACTCTCCTATGGAAAAGGAATTCCCCGTCTTTTTGGGTCTCTTTTTAGTACTTCAATTCTCTGTGCTGGCACATGATGTTTGCTTGATCCTTTATGTTCTTCTAGGTGCCCTCCCTTACAAGACCTAGCGCTTAGGCTCTCCAGCCACAAGCCAAGAGGAGGAAAATATAACCCTCTTCAGTGGGTTATATAGAAGTAAAGTGACTGCCCCAAGGTCACACAGCCAAAAGCTGGGAATAGAAACCAGGTGTCTGACAACTGCCCCGGTGCCTTATCACTGGCTCACCCTACCTTCCTCATCCTTTTGCACTCTTAAGATCTCGTGCTAAAGCCTGACTTCTCTGTTCCCAACCAACAACTGCTATACCGCCACATCAGTACTTCTTAAAACATTTTTTTTTGGTTATGTATCCCTTTAAGTTTGCTATATTGCTTTGCTCTGCTTTGAGAATAGAAGTAGTGCTGAGATATCATAGAGGAGTTGGTCCTTCTCCTTCTCCCCACTCCCACACTTTCCTTTCCCCTTCCTCCATTTCACATGCTCTCTGCCTTATACATCCAGGGATTATTCATACAATAGTTTAAAAAAACACTGTGCTACATGGGGGATGCTAGAAGGGAACGTTTTTGCTTATGATCAGTACTCTTAATAATGCATCCAGTATCATAGACAGCAACAAGCCTTCATAGACCTTGAGCCCAGAGGTGCCATTCTGCTCATCTCCTCTGTCTTGCACAAGCCAGGGAGTTTGACCTTGTCATCCCTGCCACCAGGCCACAGCTGCTGATTGAACTAGTGCAGCTCCTGTTAACCACTGCAGTCCTGATTTAGCCTTCAAGTGAGTCCACCACATCCTGATGCAAGTTGCTCCCATGCTAGCTGTTACCAACATTTATTTCTAGCCTGACTTTGTCGGCTGAATTAAAGACCACTCTCCTGCTAGAAAACTCCTCCTCGTGTAGGTAGGCCATAATCAAGTCCCTTCTGCACCTTTTCTCAGGTGCACTTTAGTCTCTCACCATGAGGCAGGGTTTCTATCCCTTATATCATTATTGTAGCACTTGTCTTAATCCTCGCCAATTTGTCAGCATCCTTTTTGAAGTGTGAACACCAGAGATTGACAGAGTGCTCCAGTAAATGCTCTCACTAGTGCGCCGTGTGCAGTGGTTTCAGTATCAGCGTCTACGTTTATCCAGCAGTCCCCTGCTTATACATCCAAGTAACACATCCGCCCTCTTAGATACCACGTTGCTCTAAGGGCTCAGGTTTACCTGATTATCCACCATGACTCACAAGTCCTTCTGCGTCACTGCTGTCTTGGAAATACAGCCCTCCATCCTAGGAGTGTGGCCTGTGTTTTTGCTCATCCAGATTCCTCTGAACAGTTCCTATTAGCCACTCAACCCAGTTTGCAGTTAACTTCAAATGTTGCCTTCAAACAATTATTCTTTTTGCTTAACAGGGGTACAGGCAGCTTGGTGCCCTTAACATCTCCCTCGTTCCAAAGTCTACTTTCTTCACCTCCCTTTCTCCAAAGAAATAAAAACCCTCAACTCTCACAAATCCCTACCTTTCCTTGCCCTCCCCTTTCTTCCCTTGGCCCAAGCCTTGTGGGATGCCAACACTGACCATACTAGTTTGTAGTGGTGGGAAGGAGGGAGGCAGGGAGTGCACTCCACCAACAAAAACCTCCCCCAAAACTTCAAGTAATTACACTGACATTGATGGCACACAAATACAGTACATGGGTAAAGAGTTTCAGGATCAAGATTGCAGCCTGTGAAACTGGAAAGGCTAAAAGGAACGCCAGTAAGAGTCAGAGCCAGGGAGGGCAGGGGTTGAGGACGGGGAAGGTTGTACACCTCAAATACTGTACTAAAAAGGCGGCACTTCATACAAATAATAAAAGAGGACACACACACAACACATACAGCCATCTGCTCATTTAATTTCTGCAGTATTGCACTGAAATGTGTTAGTCGGCGGGGGGGGGGTGTTAAAGGAAAGGGGAAGAGCCATGCAGTTTAAAAACCCTAATAATAGAGTTATTCCATAAGCAAAGGTAATTAGGAAAATGTATCATTTATGATTTGCTAAAAAGCATAGCAGCCTGTTTAGACGCAGGCACATGTATAGCACACATCTAGAACTCCAGGCGCCCAAGCCCCCAAACAAAGAAGAGACGAGGCATTAAGTCATGGATTGATTTTGGAAAGGAGTGAGCGGTACACTCCCAGCCAGAGGCAAAAGATGGAAGTAGCACTTTGGAATAGGGAGCTACATTAGGCAAATCCATAATTAAAAAGTGCTTAAAAGAAAAAGAAAAATATTCTTACCATGAATGGCTCCAATTCATCACTGTCAGGCACCTTGCACGCAGGCTGGCATACTGTAGCTGTTTCGGCCAGGAATATTCGCGTTTGGCGATACATTGCACTACTGGACTGTGGCACTCGGACACTGCCATGACACAGGGAGATCCACACACCAGGGCAAAGCAGGGATAAGCAATGTCATCATGAACTTCCAAAGTGTTTCACACTCGCTTTGCAGATGCAGAAGATGCAGCCTATTGGTGAACAAAGGCCAAAAGAGGTTTTTTTGGTCAAAGCCCCAGGCAAAGAAAAGGCTCCCCTTTCCCATGTCCTTTGACTTTACACATACAGATTAAAGGATGTTACTCATCTTCAGTTTTGCTATGTAGCAGTAGTGGAAGAGGTTTCATATACCTGGATGG
The DNA here is from genome assembly GCF_001723895.1 of Crocodylus porosus. Taxonomy (NCBI): domain Eukaryota; kingdom Metazoa; phylum Chordata; order Crocodylia; family Crocodylidae; genus Crocodylus; species Crocodylus porosus. The sequence goes on along the minus strand of NW_017728939.1, from coordinate 6,465,108 downwards.
AAATACCAGTTGGGAAGCATAGTCGAGGCTGGCTGAAGGGTTTACTTTTATGGGTGTTAGGCTGGGACATGGTAGTTGAGAGCTGGGTAGAGAGGAGGTCTGAAGTTTTGAAGTATCATTTGGGGAGCTTGTCATTTCTTATCTGTGAGTCGGTTGTCCGTTTTTGTAAGCTGCTTTGAACCTTTTAGGATCAGGTAGGTATACGTCTAAATAAATAAATAGCGACAGCATTTTTCCATCCTAGCTCTGCAAACAGGTTTGCTTAACTCTAGAGTGGTGATTCTCAGCCTGGATGCTGTAGCACCCTTGAGATCCTTTCAAGGGTGCCATTAGATGCCACAAAACATTAGTGCTACAAGGTGTACAAACAGGATTCACAGGATTAACCCAGAGATTTCAAATAGGAATCCATAATATTAAAAACAAAAAAACAAAAAAAAACAACAAAAACACCTTTTGACCCGTTATGGTCTTTTTAAGCTCTCTGCAACAGAAGAACTCTCTATTATTTTTCTGTAGTCAAAAAAATGAGAGGAGGCAAAGAGCTTGCATTTTCCACGGGATATCTCGAGTTGACCAAGAGCTGCTTTGGGTCTAAAGAGGTTGAGAATGCCCATTTTAGATGTACATGTAGACCTGTTGACTTCAGTGGGGCTGTTCCCTGGGGAGAGGGGCAAAGTTAAGCAGGGGTGTACAACCGTAGGTCGTGAGGCTGCAACATCCTAAATGCCACACGGTAGGGTCGGCATCATACCTAGACTCCTGGTGGCCCCAGGTGAACTTTTAGTATCGGGCCCCCCCTTTGCTAGAGATAGATAAGGATAATAAATAATAATTTTTAAAATTACGGTTTTGGGGCTCCCTTTCTGTCCAGGCCCCGGGTGGCTGCTCAGTTCGCTCCTGCCTGTGCCTGGCCCCGAGTAGGGTCTCCCCAAGCCCAGCATCAGGCCCTGTCCCTACCCCAGCTCGCCCAGTTGCCTGGATCTCACCAGCTAGGGGCCTTGAGGGAGCTTCCACTTGGAGCAGCATGTCCCTTCTTCCGTTCTTACCCCTGATGTCTTCATTGGTCCAGCACCAACACCACTGCATTGACCTGGCAATCAAGATCTATAAACTGCATCTTACTATCTGGCTTAAAGGACTTTTTTTACTACCTATGCAGCAAATACCCTCAACCACAACCTTCACCCAACTCATCTAGCAAACCCTGCTCCTAGCCCTGTCCCTATTCCAAGCCCTCACACAGCCTCTCCTCATCACTAAGCACTTCAACACCTGGGAAGCCACTAATTCATCACAGGTGGGGCCGTTACCCAGCTCCCTGCAACACACTGACTTAATGCATGGATCAAGTACTTGGTTTTGCCATGGAGCTGCTCTGAGTCCCAGACTTTCAATGGATGGTACTTAGGTCCCAAAATATCTTGAAGAGCTTGGTCCTAAGTGATCTTCCATGAATCTTCCCCTGCCTTCCAGATCTCTTTTTTAATGTGCTGTGGACTTTAAGTTTAGGTGCTGCTTCTGCAAAGGTTTAGGCACATGCTTGTAATACCAGGCTCACGGATAAGCCTTTATAAAATGAGGGCCTTGAAAGCAAACAATATTGCTGCAGTTAGGGACCCTAGAGCAGAGCATATAATGCAGAGACGGTTTTTACTCCCAGGATCGAGGGGATCAGGTTTTACTGTGCAGGGGATTCAGAGGGTTGAAGGATTAAGTCAAAACTACTGCAGAGGAGTGATTTAAGGAGCTGCAGGTGAACACAATGGAGTAGAGATGGGGAGATCAGTTTAGGAACTGCAGCTTGTTCTCAGTCACAGAAAAATGCATTGAGACTTAACCCATCGGTCCTGTTAAACGCACAGGACTAAGCTTTTTGAACAAGAATGCTTAAAATTAAGCTCCTAACCTCCTGATTTGACACAAAGAAGTGGTCTGATTTCCAGAAGTGCTGAGTAAACAGAGGTCCAAGCTGACATGCAGAGCCCTTATCTTGCAATGAGTTCTGGGTGTGCAAATTCCTTTGGCCCTGTCGGCTTCACTAGGGTTTGGTGTGGGGCTTCACATCCAGACACCTCCAACAAGAAAGGGGTCCTGGACTGCAGCTGAACTGTTCTCAGCCCCTCTGGAAACATCAGACACTTTTAGGTCAGCAGCATTGATTGAGGAGCCTGACTTTGTGTGCCTGTGTTTGAAAACTACAGCCAGAGCGTTCAGTTTGGTTAAAAATGAAAATTCAGTGCTTTCGGAGAGAAAGAACTATTGCAAGTGGCAGGTGACAGAGACTTCCCACGTGCCATCAAATTCAGGGCTCCATCCCCAAAACACCTGCTAGACTCTTCCAGCCCATCGCAGCAAACAGCTCTGCAGATTGCACTGAAGGACCAATTCATTTGGTTTAAAACAGCCTTAATTAGCCTCTAAACTCTCCCCAAAGTTTCCAGTAAATATTTGTGTTGCTGTTAGTTTTACTCCTTCTCTAAAGAAGCCACTCCATCCGTACTGGTCCCCTAAGTAATCACAAGGAGGAAAGATAGTCTGAGCAATTTTTAGCCAGGACTGGAATGTAAGGGTTTAGGTTTAATACTTCATTTAGCTATGAAATCTCTTTCTGTCACGAAGCAAGTTGCTCAACTTTCTTTCTTTTGTCTCATGTTGATGAATAACTGGAGAATACAACTTCCCTCCCTCACAGACTAGTTTAAGAATATAAGTTCATTAGTGGTTACATGCTCTGTTCCTATCATGAGGGTCATTTATCTGCCTAAATAGGCTTCAGTTGATCTTTGTCAGTAAAAAAACAGGATTATTTCTCCCCCCAAGCTTTGATCCAATTTTATCAACATTTCAAATGTCAGCACCAAAGAAGAATTTTTTTGATAAAAGTATTGTTTTTCTTCTCTTTCATCACTTGATGGATGATCATCTATGCTAAGAAAAACACCTATTTCTGTTACTGGCTCCCATGATCAGCCATGGATCATTTCCTTGGTGTAGGCAAGGCTTTTGCTTCATTTTGATATATATTATATACATTTCTATATAGAGAGATACATCTTTAGAGATATAGATATGAATATATGGATATGTGTATAGATATATAGAGATATATCTCTATATATAGATATATCTATATATATAGAGATTTGCATGTGTATATATATACACATATACATACATATATGTATGTGTGTGTGTGTTTGTAGATCCAAATGTCCAGAGAGATATATTTGTCAGTGCATATATATTACACACACACACACAAATACACATACATATATATATGTATATGTATATGTGTGTATATATATGTATATATTTGTAGATCCAAATGTCTTCTCTTTATTTTAAGCACATATCTTAAAATAATTCTTTGCCCTTCATTATTGCATTTTCATCCAAGTGATTTTCAGCTCTCCCTTTTGGATGTGCATTATCTATGTTAGATTTCTCTCTTTCATGTAGATCCTTGGAACAGAACTGTGTCAAAGATGAAATTTCTCTTCTGGTGGAACAGGAATACTTGAGCCTTACACAGGAGACCACTAATGAGACAGAAATGCAAGGTTCAGAGGAAGGCAAGAAAACAGACTTTACCTTAAGTCAGACAGCTTCAAACAGCAGCCTTATTCCACCTTCCAACAGGGACCAGTTACTAGATGAAACAGAAGGAGTGGAAAGTGTGTACAAAGCCATGATTGGAAGCAAAGAAAGGGAGAGGAAGCTAAGAGCTCTCTGTGATGCACAGCTGTCTACAAAAGCCACCATCGCGGAGAGTTCACGCCCTGCAAAATGCAGCGGCAAGAACTCAAAAGGGGTAGACAATGGCATCACTAACATAGAAGCGTCCAACCTAGAGATCAGCAAGTTACTGGTGCAGTTTCCAGTGAAGCACACAGAGACCTCCAAAGCTCCAGACAAGCAGCTAGTGGCAGAGAAAGCCAAGCTGGTCAAGGACTTCCTACAAAATAGCAAACTCAGCTCCCTCGGCCAGAAGGAGAGTGCACCAGCAACACTTTTAACCACCACAACCACGGAAAGTCAAGCTCCAGGACAGAAGAAGCAGCTTCTAGGGCTTTCCAAGATCTGCCCAAAGACCAACCCTGACTTAGTGACTGAGGTGCTACAGACTCCAGGTGTGTATCGTGAGATGGTGGGCGAATGGGATTTAGGAATGATGGGCAAAAATAAAACAAATAAGGGGCTGTTTAGAGGGAGAGGACATGAAAAAGTGTGGCCATATAGTGATGTCCTTCCAAAGCCTTGTATACCCTATTACCTCTGTGGTTCTCAACTTTTTCCATAATGGGACTTTGTATTTCCTGTCAGACCTGATCTCCCTCTCTCACCTCACTGGGATCAACCCAGGATCCTTCTCCCAAATAGCAATATTGGAGGTTCAGGACAGCCATGACTACCAAGCTCTGAATACATGGATTAACTAATACCTTTTCAAAAAAGCCAGTATGAAATGCTGTTTAAAACAATTCCCCACTGACTATCTACTGCATTCAGTGCCATTTTGTTTAGCAATAAACGTGGCAGGTCTCTTTCTCTTTGTATATCATCAAAGGGATGCTTTAACTTCATGGGCTACACTGGGATAAACAAAGCGATGGATAAATGAATAATGAATGATGAATAATGTAGTCCCATGTCAAAGAAAGGCAACAGGCCCTTCCATTCACTCCATGTTGCATTGGCTATAACTCCTTGAAAGGCTCAGCTAACTTCCTGGGCCAGCATTTTCCAGAAATGGTTAGAGTCTTTTGGAACTGATTATATTTTAAAATGACTTTCCAATGTGAGACAGTCTCTTTTTTGAAACATGCTGAAAAAAAAGAAAAACAAAACAAAACAAAACAAAAATCAGTCCTTTTGCACGACTCAGGCCAGGCAAAACCCGTTATGTTTGCACCTTGCTTTTCCATTTTCAAAATCTTGGGCCAGCTGTATCACGACTCAGAGATGCTCAAAAATTAACATGAACAAAATGTGACTTGCTTGTTTCCTAACCCCAAGAAGGGTTTTTAACTTGGAGCAAATTTTCTAGATTTGGGCGCAAAAGGGGCTGTTCTGCTTTTACTTTAGATGAGCAATTTCATTCGTATCTATGACTAAGACAATTAAATCGTCTGATCCGGGTCTTCTGAGGTCAGAGTTTAATGGTCTGATAAGTGAGTTTGAATTGCAAATTCTTGAATTTGGGTCTCAGCACTGCAGGGCTGTAGCCAGGAGAAGTAGCTGAGACCTTAAGCAGATCGTGTTTATGGGTGAAGCACAACCTGTTTAATTGGAGCGATCGGCAGTTGAGCAGAGAAAAGTGCAGCGTGTCTGTTAACAATGTGTTTAACCTCATTTTGTTTTACAGTAACTACCGCACCATCAGACAAAAACAGCTTTAAATACAGTGGAAACATTTTTGCACCACGTTTTCCCACCAATTCAACAACTGCAACGTTAAATCACCCTTTTTGGCTTAACCTAAACTTTCCTCCACCTCCCGTCTTTCCAAACCATTCGGGTTTCCCACAGTTCCAGGTAATACAAAAATAAAAATACACCTTTCCTTTTTTTGGCTGTGTGAGGTCTGGGATATACTGCAGCCTGCACTGACAACGCTGTGGTTCTAGCTGCCATTGCTTTGAAACCTATCTTGTGATTTGTGGTGTAGAAACTCGACTCATGTCCAGCTATGAACACTAAAACAAAAAGTGAATTTGTGAGGCAAAAAACATAGGCCAAGTGCTTGTAGTTTAGTGAATTGGGTATGTTCATATGGCACTGGGAGTTGTCTTATTTGTGCGTGTGTGTATCCACATAAATGCAAGCCAAAAAAAAAAAAAAAACTAGTGAAATTCAAGCTAGGTCATAGTTCTGTGTGTGTGTGTGTGTGTGTGTGTGTGCATAGACGTGTGTGTGTGTGTGTGTGTGTGTGTGTGTGTGTGTATAATACCTATCTATTGATCTAGATAGATATTATATATATACTCGATTTCTATAGCTATAGATATAGGTATCTATAGCTATAGACATAGATATCTAATATCTATCTAGATAGTTATCTATAGAAAGATATAGATATCTATCTGTAAATTACATATCTATCTATAGCTCTATCTAGGTATCTAGATATTATAAATATAATCTATATAGATAGATATCTATATCTATCAATAGATGTAGCTAGCTATAGATATCTATCTAGATAGATGTGATATAGAGAGATATCTCTATAGAGAGATATCTGTATCTATAGATTATATCTATCTATCCATCCATATATATAATACACATACACACAGACATACACTGAACTGTGACCTATCCAGAAGTTCACTTGTTTCTAATTTCTGGCTTGCAGGTATGTGGGTTTTTCACATGCCAACCTATAACCATGTCTTTTAGTAGGATGTCACTTTTCTTACCTGTAGGACTGTAGTGGAATCCCATGTCCACATATAAATCAAACACCTGAATTTTAAGGTATCTCAGCAGAACCCCAGATTGTAATCCTGGGTCCTTCAGTGAAATGAATGTAGATAGATCCTCAGACTGACACAGATTCCTACTGAATACAGTGACGTTTAGGACCCGTGCATGAAAGATGCTATGTTGAGGTTTCTTAGCATTCATTATAGCCAACAGATGTACTGATTCCACAAGCTTTCATGCCGTGTTTGCCAAATGATACAATCCATGGGTCACGTACGACAAACTCTGAGTTTCTGTGACCGATCGATTTCTCTCTATCCCTTCATTCGAATCTCTGATTTTGCATCGAGCAGATGAAATTCATTTTGTGAGAAAAACATTTCTATTAGGCCTGTTCCATTCCTTTCACTGAGCATGTGAAAGAAGGCCCTTCCTCTGTCTTTTACGTGCCCACAGCTCATCGCCTGTAACCCTAGAGCCCGTCAAACCACACGTGTCCCCCACTACCTGGCTGAGCTTCATCACCCTTTGGCTTATTTGCACAAGCCATTTCTCATTTTCCTCGAGAGATCCCATTGTGTCATTTCCTTTTGTGCAAGAAGCAAAGATCCTCAGCTGAACCCAGATCTTTTTGCCTCGGAATAGCATTTTTCATCTTAGTCCATGAAAAATGAGTTTGGTATATTCAGAAGTAGACATAAGCACTCACCTTAGTTTCTGAGCACCTAAACACCTGGAATACCTTTGAAAATCCTAATTTTAGGGGTAACTTCTTTTGTAGGCCTCATCTCGGCTCTTCCTGTTGTGGGTACATGTTTGTACCTTGTTATTTGAAGTTGCATTTCATAGAGGTTAGCTGTTTCCTTTAGAGGTGAATGCATAGTGGGGGCCAAGCTATCATGTGCCCTCATGATTTCCTGATTTCTCACTGAAGTCAGTAGAAAAATGAGCTCTTGCCCAAATATGGTGGAGCATTCAGTACCCTCTGCAGAAAAGAAACCCATATTTGGGGAGGTGAAGAAGAGAATTTGGCCTATATGTGCCAGATAAATGTCACTCCTTTGAACAGACAGCATCCCTTAAGAAAAGCAAGGTATTGCACAACAATAATTAATATACCAAGTCAGCCTGTTTTATAGTTGTGTCTTATGTATATTTAACAGGGCTTGTATCATCAGAGAGTGCGGATGCCATATCAGCAGACTATACACCCTTCTCTAGGATGCTATTCAAGACAGGTGTGTCTAAATGGTTATGGATATGCTTTAATTTGCAGTACACGGATGCTAAGCACAATAGATTAGTCAGAGCAGTTTGTCATGTGGCATGACTGACGTTGATGCTTTCGCAAAAATAGATCTGGGGGCCAGATGCTTAGATGGTGTAAAAAAGTACATCTGTATGGAATTACACCTTTTACACTAGTTGAGGACCTGGCCCCAAATCTCTAATTAAAAAAACAAATTGCTTATGTTCCATTATAGATTAACTCAGGAAAGGGTTTTTGGTTTTTTTAAGGAACAGCGCAATCAGCCTTCTGAAATGTGCATTTCTATTTTAAGTTAATTTATGAATGATGAAAACAATGGATGGGCTGCTGCAAGATATTTTCTGACAGTAAGAGGAACAGCAGAGAGCTGGAGTTGACTTGCAAAGTCATGAGAGAGCCTCAGCAGAAGTGATCTGACATGTCACTGCAATCTTTCTGGTCAGATGAAAGTGGGTTTCTCCAGCTGGACACTTAAAAAAAGAAGAAAAGAGGGGGAAAAAAAAAAGTAGTAATTGCAGTAGTTATAAAAGCTAAAACATGAACTAGGAAAGAAGTTAACATACCACCACTTTGAAAGCATAGCAGTCAGTGTCTCACAAGCACTACAGTATTCTCTCTAGTGGGGAGTAAAAAAAAAAAAAAAGAAAATGCAATATCCTACAGAAATGGTAGACAATGCTATAGCCATACATGTGGACCAGCGTGTTCCAGTGGTTAACTCAACTGGAAGAGCTAGGAAGTCCAAGGTACTAGTCTAAGTTCTGTTGGGCAATTTCGGTCAAAGTTTGATAGTTATGCATATCGCAGCAAACATCACTGCAGCTCTCTATCCAATTAAAGATGCATCTAAGGAGTGTTTTTTTTCCCCACTTAACCTGATGAGATGGACCTAAATAGCATCACTATTTCTTTGCAGAAAAAAAAAAAAAACTTCCATAGCAGTTAAGATCTTGTCTGGTGCAAGATCTTTGATTTTTGTGCCATTGAAAAGGCTTCTGCAGGAAGTGACCCAAGATTTTTTTTTTTTGTTCTTGTTGGCACTTATAACAACATGACTGCCTTAATTGTCTTGTGAACAGCATACTGGGAGGTGCTGAGTCCTCTCAACTCCTTGTGCCACTGGGAGGAATTGAAGGCTTGGTTCAATTGTTCAAAATTAACCCAATATGGGTGGGGAAGTTCATAAGCTTTTTCACCCAAAAAATCTTTCCTCTGCTTTAGGAGATATAGGAATGTAGTCATCTCTCCCCACTCCCTCCCCCCCAAGTTACAACTAGACTGTGGTTATAAAGAAAATTAAAGGAGATTTTATAAAAATGACATAGCAAACTTCCCCCCCACCACAACCTCATTAACAATTTTGAAATATTTCAGCCTTTTCTAGTTCCAAATGTCATTTATAAGATCAAGCTCTAAATGGGCACAGACAGAAGTGTAGCTCCCCACTGTAACTCATAGCGGTTTGCAGGAAGCGCCATGAGTTACAGCGATTCCCCCAGACTCAAGAGACATTTGGAGCAATTTGGAGCTGCTGAGAATCTGCAGCTGTTCCCCTCTAGCCCTTCCCCTCTTCCCTGCCAACCTTGGTGCTGTCTTCAGAATGGGAGCAGGGGAGGGAGCTCAGTCTAGGTTTTTTCAGCTGGCGCTTGAGTGTGGGGCAGGTGGATTGGAGCTAAGCACATGGCTGTAGAGTGCTTTCACATGACAAATATAACATGTCTGCACCCAATGATTCTGTTTCACCTCATCTCTCATATTGTATTTCCTTCCCTTATAGGTAACTCCTTACAATCCACAGCACCTTTTTCGGTCACCTTACACCCCTCTATTGAACTATGTCCCTCTGGTCCATCCCAATTATTCATACCAGCAGAGGAACCTCCTCAAGCCTTCTAGCAATGTACGTGATCCACCAGCAATGGCAGGTGATGGACCACAGTATCAGTTCCCTCATTTATACGGGTATGTCCATGCAAATGTGTTGAATAGTTCACTTAGCACTTTACAGGAGGGTTTGTTGAGTTATTGCAAAACCAAATGCAATTTGCTGCCTAGATACGGTCAGAAAATGGGATCACCATCCTGTGGGGACTGCTAGCATTTTAAAGTTCCCTTCATTTCAAGCTGAAGTAAAAAAAAATGATGTTATCCCAGAATGGAAATTATAACTCAGTTTTGATTTGAGGTCATCTAGAATTATTTCTTTTGATAAAGTTGAAACGCTGTGGTCTAAAACATGACATCTACATATTGTACTTAAAATTAGAAAGTAAAAAGTAAAGAATAGTACATGAGGCAATGTATAAGAAGGCACAGCAAAATGTTTTTTATCTGATAAAAAGAACACATTCCAATGTTAGAAAAATCAGTTGTGTTGTTACTGTTGAAACAGGTATATTTTAAACAATTCTCCTTGACACCTCCCCATCAAAAGTTTCATCAACAATCAACGGGTCTCTTCAGAGTAGGGAATATCTCCAAAGACTCAAGTTCTAGTTTTGCCACGGAAAAATTACACTAATTCCAGCAAGGATACAGGTTGCCCATAGACCACCTCTTCATATCCCACCTATAAGCCTCTGTCCTGATTTTTATCATCTCCATGTCTAGTCAAGTCCTTGAACTCTTAGGAGAGTTTTATAAAGCTGGCAAATAGTGTCCCCCAGTCAAGACATTGTAAGAAATATTGCCTGAGGAGGTAGCGCCAAGGAAGAGCTGTGCAAAGCAATTTGCTTGCTCTGCTCAGCGAGCAAAACAGGAGAGGAGGAGAAAAGAGAAAGGACAGGAAAGGAGGAGGAGGAAGAGAGAAGACTCCTCCTCTCCTCCAAGGAGAGGACTTCATTGTCTACAGTATTTGTTCCACCCTCCTTTAACACTTCCCAACGCTATAGTTTCACTTATTGTGGCAATGACATTAAACCATATTTAACCATACTTTGAGGACAGCTAGATATGGTGGAAGACCACTGGTCTGTAATACTAATGGGAAAAATTTGGGGAGGAAAAAAAATCTAATATCTACATAAAGCTTTAGTCTCTTAGGTTTGAGAATTTAAATATATTTAGATACCAAAAGATGCAAAACAGTACTTATCTATATTGCATTCCCATGGTCTTCCACCATATTTATCTGTCCTCAGAGCAGAGTTAAATGTAATTCGGTGTCACAGAGAGAGGGGGTGGGAAGGCAGGATGGAGGGAGAGAGAGAACAAGTTCAAGAGAAGGAGAATACTAAGAAAGACAAAAAAAGATTGGATGGATTTAATTTGAAATTTTGTTTTTTAGGTTTAATTCTATGCTGGGTGGATCTCTGAGGACTAATCCATATTTCTCTTCTATGAGTGGTATAAACTTTTGAAGTAGTCAGGTTTTGCTGCAAGACTTGTGGAAAGGAAAGCTTCAAAGACTGTTGGGAATTTTCTGTTTAAGTAAGGACTTCCTTTGTATTTTCCCCAACGTGAAGATTTTGGTCTATAATGATCCTGCATGACTTAAGAACTTACAAAACACCTACACAACAAATCCATCCACAAGAAGGAGTTTTGTTTAGTGGGAGAAAATGAGTTCTCTTTTTGTAAGATGGAGAGAAATAATAAAAATGTTTTATTTATGACAAATGTGTGAGCTGCTTAAAATTGATTTTTTCCTGTAAAAAAGATGGCTGATAGAAAAGGAGCGTGGCCACACATTTCAGAGGTAATAACTCTAGTTGTGTGTTCAAAATGAGATCAACACCAAGGCATTCACTAGCTAGGTTGCTTGCCTCTGTGGCTGATGTAGTTGTATCTTACATCTGGAACCCCGATGCTAATCTAACTTTTAGCCCTATGGAAGATCAAATCATGGAGGCTTGTATGAAGAAGTTTACTCAACTACGTTCCTTCTGTTTCATTTCAGAGATTCAGGTGCAAACAGTGAGCTTTTGTCCCTGCAACAAGCCTGCTGCTGCTTGATATTATATCATCAATACAGAGCCCATTAATAGGCTGTCTGCAGGTGATTTTGATGGATGTTTCTTGTAGGTCAACCAACCAGTAAGCTGTTGGTTTATGTGCAGAACAAGAGTGGAAACCCATAACCTGTGCTTGTGTAGGAGGTCAGACTAGATGATCATAATGGTCTCTTCTGTCTTTTAAATCTGTACATGAAGCCCCCGTCACAGCCTACAATTTGCAGTGTTACCAGGCTGGAGCTGGTAGTGTAGCAGTCCTTCCATGCGCTAAAGTCTGGAGGTCTTCACTGAAGGCAATGGTGGCCACCCCTTAGCAAAAGTGCTGGCATAAGCAACTGTGGCTTGCAGGGAGCAGAAAGCAGAGGAACAGATCAGGCAAGGAGCAAAGGATAGGGAACAGAAAGAAGAGCAACAGATCAGGTAGGGGATGGGGAGCCAAGTGGCATGTGGGGAGGGTGGACTTAAGGCTCATCTACACAGAATGTTCTCTCATGTAAGAGATGTGAATTTAAACCCCTCTGAGGGGACACTTTAAGAGCAAAGTTATATGTTACACCTAGCTCATGCTAGATCAGTGGCATATTACGCAGTGTTAAAGTTAGACCAAGCTATGGACAGTCATACGTTAAAAACTAATACCGTTTCTTGCCTGCCCGGTGCTGACTTGCAACTAGAAGGCGGGTGAGCTGGGGAGTGGCTAGGAGTCAGGACACCTCTGCATCATCCCTGCTTTGGAGGGGGAGAAAAAGGAGGGTCGGGAGCAGTGCATCCTGGGATGCTGGAGGACTACAAATTGCTCATTTTATTTCCATGGTGTAGACTGAGGTTACCCTAACTTGAGCTAGGTAGCATGGGCCAGAGTTAACCCTTGCCTGAAGTGGTGTAACTTTGAGATGCTCAGAGGGCATGCAGCACAAGCTGATGAGCTTTAACTTGCAGACACTGAGAGTGCCTATACACGAGCAGCAAGGCTGCTCCAATGCACTGTAATTACAGCATGTTGGAGCAGACTCGATTAATTAAGTCTGCTGGAGTGTGGTAATTACCGTGCTCCAGCATCTATTGTATCAGCACCCCTGTGCTGAAAAATGGCGGCGGGGCCGCTTTAACTAAAGCTCATTCGATGAGCTTTAGTTAAAGCACTCCCATTTTTCAGCGCGGGGACGCTAATACACAAGATTCTTCAGGCACTGAATTAGAGCAGTTCTTGGAACTACTCTAATTAAAGCACCTCCTCCCCCCCACACTCGCGGAGCATGTGTATAAATGCCCTGACCTTTTAAGTGCCCTTAGTGTGGTCTAAATGTAGCGTCAACCTATAGCACTTTAACTAGAATGGGACAATTACACCAATATAAGTCCTCACATAAACAAAACTGTAAAATTTTGGGAGAAGGACCTTTTTGTATAGTATATATACTGCTTCTAGGACACAGAGCCCTGGTTTATGACTAGGACTCCCTGATACAATTTACAACACATTTCTGCATTCTATTAAGGCAGGGGCAGGCAATTATTTTGGGCAGAGGGCCGCTTACTGAGTTTTGGCAAGCCATTGAGGGCCACATGACAGGCAGCCAGGGGCAGATAAATATTCATTTTCTAAATTTTTTAGGGGCCCCGCAGGCCAGATAGAATAGCCTGGAGGGCCACATCTAGCCCATGGGCTGCATTTTGCACGCCCCTGTATTAAGGCATTGAGGGCTGCTGAAAAATGTGAGACACTTGATGAAACGAGAAGAAGAATGGTCCAGATTATCCACAACATAAAAGCAGGAATGGGATGTCAGATGAAGCCTGGACTATGACGGTTGCATAATTCCCAGGCAGGATCATGCAGGAGGAGCTGCACAAGTGGTGTGAACACCAGGTCTATCTCAAGCTGAACAAAGTTGTTTTTTGCTCTTGCCCACCTTTGCAAAAAGTGACAGCTTGTATGTTTTGCAGGGCAGCACCTAGTCCTATATGACCCAGAGCATCCTTCACTCCTGTTAAAACCCATGAGAGTTCAGGGAGCCTCAGCCTTTTCTCAGGGCTTGCTCTTGAAGCCCATTGGAAGCCCATGGAAAGAAGTTTGTAGCCTTCTGTAGTCCTTGGACTAGATGCGAAGAAAGGACTCAACACCTTTGACTCCACTGGACTCCGGATCTGGCTCGGGCTGCTAAGTAGCTTGCAAGATCAGGTACCAGATACAGTGAAAAACCCTCTTGGTTAGTTATTCAAGGCATTCAATTGTTTCTTCCCTTTAATTCCCTTCAACATGTGCCATATGACATTTTGAGGGTTTCCTGGTGAGCATTATTTTACAGGTTTTGGAGGGGTAAGTATAAATGGTTTCAGAGTAATTTAGATCTGAGAGTCCCAATTGCTTACAGGCTAAACTTGACATCTGCTTTCACAACAATCCTTCCATTGACTGTTCAAACATGCCAGGGACACAGCCTCTCTCTCCATGTCTCAATGGAGTGTCAGCATTTTAATTCAGGCAATGGATTCAGTCTAGGAGAATCTAGGCTAGGAAATCCATGCATGGAGCTAGACAGGGTAATTTTTAGCTTTTTTCTATACTCCATCACATCAGCAAGCCTCTGCTAGAGCACGATTAGACCAACAATTAAAAACCTCCAGTGTTTTCATGAAGTATCAATGTTCTTAGCTGTGTGTGGCTTGTGGGGAACATGACAGCTTGATAATATAACACAAGCTGAAAGACCGGTAAAGTAACACCAAGGCAGCCAGGAGAAATCAAAGCTGAGGGCCATATGTTGCCTCAAAACTCCCACTGGATCCTGCCTTTCTAGAGCTGCTTACATCCAAAGAGACGCTGAGCACAGCAATTCAGAGACTATTCATAAGGATCATTTCACCCCTTCTAGGAAAGTTATGTGACCTCTTCTAATACCACGCAACAATTTAGGATAGGAAGAAAGACTCGATTTGCTGCTTTGGGGCAGCTGGGATCAGAAGCATGCCATTATTGTGAATGAAAAGTAGCCAGGACTCCAAGTCCTGCCTCTGCAGCTCTCTTGAGAAAGGTGCTACCAGATCATTAAACTCCCAAACAGGCCCAAACTTCTGCGCTGTGCTTCCATCAAGTAATCTCGCATTGCGATACGCATTCCCAAGGCCACGGGTTCTTCTCTTCACAAGGCCCTGCCTGATTCAGTGCCTAAGATGGAAGGTGCTAAATTAATGAGGAGCGATTCAATATTGGTTCTCTCCTCATTATTCAATGCAGGGACCTAGGTCTTATTTACAGCACGCTGTTTAAACCTTGCTCTGAAAACAGAATTTCCCATTTCTGAATGGGCTGCTCCATAGTGCTCACCATTATGGCATGTGAGCGCCTTGCAAGCAAATTCATTTATCTTCTTCCCCTAATGGAGTCAGGGTCCTGCAGGCAAGTGCTTCATTTGCTAGCTACATAATAGCAATCTATTCCGAGAGCAGAGTACACTGAATGTAGCACAAGCCCAAAGGTAAAAATAGCAAGTAGTCATGTAATAATTAGACAGTCTCATAATGCAGGTGCACAAGGGAACTGAATTAAGGTACCCCAGAATCAGAAGTTTGGACCCACTTGGGAGTTTAATTCTGGTACTAACTTTTGAGTGCTTGATTTTGCAATTCCCATAATGCTCTTTAACATAGTTCTCAATGTTGAATTTCCTTGTTTTGTGGGGCCTGTATTTTTTTTTTTATAAAGAGCAAGCTAATCAAACACATCCCATCATATGGATGTCTTCATAATGCCACATGCATCGTCAGCAGGACTGCACCACTAGAGCTAAGGGAGTAAATAAGGTGACAAAAATGCACTTCTCTGGCACAACAGACAGCCTCCACATCATTTCCAGTCCTTGCTCCACAGCGTAAGGATGGCAGAGCTATTGAAAGGAAAGGTCTCAAGAACATTATGGCCTGGGCAGATCAACATTTTCTCCTGTAGCCTCATACGCAGAAATAGATGAACCACTTTGGCTCAAATTAAACATCGGTCAGCTCGAGACAGAAACCTAGTACAGAAAATCTCCCCAAGAGTCACAAAGTTTGGTAAAGATATACGCAAATGAAAACAGAGTCTTGTGGTAGGAAATGTTGGACAACCTTATTAATAAGCGATGCTATTGGCCTTGCCTGCAAGGTCTAGGTCCCATGCATAAGATGCTAGCCTGGGAGTCAAGAGAGTTGGTTTGTACCACCAACTTATTCTGTTCTGGGGAGTCATTCTGGGTGCTTGTACCCGCAACACAATTGGCCTTTAAAGTGGCTTAAACGCCCTGCTTTCATGGCATCACTGTTTACATGTTTGGCGGAGTAATTTGCTTTAATATTGTGATGATGTACACGTTCGGCAGCGTATTTCACTTTAAATAACCTTGTTCCATAGCAAGGTAAAACCCATCCGAGGTATTTTAGTTTGCTACGTAACAAAATGCAACGGTGCCCAGGGCGCTGGAAGCTCATCCCCACATCCTTCTCCCACCACCAGCACACCCAGCCACCCTCCTGCCACCTTGGTACACCATCCTGGGGCAAGCCAGCTCATTTCTGGGTGATCCCAGGTGGCGGTAAGGTGGCAGGGAAGGTGCACAGGGCACTGGAGCCTAAATACCTCTCTCAGGGCTGGGGGCCAAGCTGCCAGCAGGCCGAACAGCCCCCGAGCTGCGGGGGACCCTGGACCTTCCCTCCACAGTGGTGGCACCCACCTGCTAGCACCCTGCCCAGATGGTCCCAGGGGATGCCGCCATCATAGAGGGAAGCACCAGGCCACGCACAGCTCAGGGGCTGTGCACCCCTGCAGCAGCTCATGCAGGCAGGCTCAAAAAAGAAAGGAGTGAGGAGCCTGATCATTTTTATTATTATTATTATTCCCAGAGCCTGCCTGCTTGCCTGAGGTGTGCAGAGTCTGATGCATCCCTCCACGGTGGTGATGCCTCCCAGGACCACCTGGCTGGGCTGCTAGCAGGCAGGTGCTGCTTGGGGGGTGCCGCCACTATGGAGGGAAGGTCCAGGGTTCCCCACAGCTCGGGGGCTGCTCAGCCCACTGGCAGCTCACCCCACCCTTTGCGGGAGAGGCAGGTAGGCTTGAGGAGGCGGAGAAGGATCGGGCCCCTCCCTACTTTTTTTTTTTCTGGTAGATCCTTCTGGGGGTCTGAAGGAAGGCAGGTGAGCTGACAGGGGGCCGTGATACACTGTGACATCACGTGACATGACGGAGGTCCCTAAATTGAAAAGGTGGGTTTTTAAAGGACACGGGTAAAAACCCACCAATTAAAACCCAACGTTTCAGTTTAGGGAGAACTAGACCCCCATCGTGTGTACAAGCACCCTATATCACTGTGACTTCTCTTTTTATGCTTGGTCTACATCTGTTCAGACTGTAAGTTTTTTTAGGACAGGGCCTCTCTCTCACTATATTTTTGCACAGGGCCTAGCATACAGCAGGGTTGCAGGTTTTGTTGGGTGTTATTGCAATATAATCTGCCCTCCAAAAACCATTCAGAGACATGGGCCCTGTCCTAATTCTGGAGGAAGAGCGCCACTTAAGTGAATGATTAAGACTTCTAGCTGAAACCTAGGTTTTCATTAGCAGTCTCCCACCCAAGTAGTCGTCATGCCTTGCCAGGCTTTTAAGATCTGGCTGATCACAGCAGGAAAGTGGTACATGGATCAGGGATGGTATGGGACACAACAACCAGATCAGTCACTGAGAACTGGCTAGGAGTACTTTATGGCCATTTTCTACCCAGTAAAATAGAGGTCCAACTTTCCAGGTTGGTGGTAGGCTCTCGCTTCATGTCACCGACTTATTTTAAAATGTAGTTTCATATCCTTTATTTCACATATAGCATACAGCTTATTTTGCCCTACTGCAGTAAATTACTTCCAAGAGTCCCAAACTGCTTGAGAAAACAGTAGATTACTAAGTGGAACCATCTCAACATTTTCTGTTGAAATCTTTTCTGCAGGGTGGGGTAGGGACAGAGAAGGGCAGGAAACTTTTTTTTTGGAAAAATATTTTCATTAAGCCCTTTTTGTCAAAGCATATGGCTTTTCTTCTGAAAAAAAAAAAGTTTTTATTTTTTAGCAAAACTCTCCAGAAAATTAAGAAACAAATTCTGACCAACTACTAAAAAAAATGAACTTTAATCAGTTTATTTCACAGTGAGAAAATATGTTTTCCACCTAGGTCTATTCTGAAACTTCAGCACCCCTCAGAATATTATTATTATTATTATTAATACATTATTATTACAATATTAGCTCCTTTTTTACAGATAGGAAGGCTGAGCCTCCATATACCTTAAAATGTGCCTGTGTCCTAACACGTACTGGTAAGATAACACCACCAGCAAGCCTGGAACAGAGCCAGAAGTAAAATCCCGATCTCTCAAGCTTATTGCTCTGACTATATTTCCTTCCTTTCCATGTTAAACTTTGAAAGGATTATCCTATATTCTAGCAATTAGATTTTTGATTACGTGACAAGAGTAACTAGAAAAGTTCAGGAGGTTTGGTTCACATAATAATCAGATGCTTTTATCCAAACATGGGCAGACAAATCTCATGAGACTTCTACTATTACTCAGTCTCAGCCAACTCAGACTGCCTTCCTCATACATCATTACTCTAGTATTTCCACTTACAGTGCTGGCCAAAACCAAGTACGGAAGATGCAAATGAAAAGTTTAAAAGGGCTAAGAGAAACATCATCCAAACTTTTTCTACTCTGAAAACAGGGTCAGAATTTGGTTCAATTTAAATCAGTTTATTCTGCCAACTAATTCGCATCCACTCTCACACACATTGTAGGGTCCTTCAGCCTTTAAGTCCTCTGACTGGTTTCTCCAATATCCCTAATGCAATTAATGTGACAAGATAAAGGGATCATCAACTCCTATTACATTTTTCTCCCTTGGTAAAGGATTGATGACAAACTAGGAATCCAAATCTCTACTGAATTACATTTACCACAAAAGAGTACATTAAGTAAGAGTATGTAATAAAATCATTGTCGACCAGCTTGAAGAATAGAGTAAGTCCTCCTGACAAAATTGCTGGTTATTTTCTAGAGCACACTACAGCTCAAACATTTAACAGCAGCTGGCAGGGGGAAGGAAGAGGGCAACAGGACAGCAGGAAGGGAGGGAGATGACAGTAGTTCAGTGATTAGAAAACTAGGCTGATGTTCAGAAGACACAGCAGTCCAATTCTCTCTGTTGTATGAGCCATAAGCCACTCTGTGCCTCAGTTTGCTCAGCTGTGAAATGGGAATAATAGCATTGCTGTCCCCCACAGAGATGGTTGTAAATCTGTTACAGATAGTAAGGCTCTCCATGATTATAGTAATGGGTACCACATAAGTACCTTAGGTAGAATGAGTACCTCCTTCACTTTGGTGCATATCAATTAGCCAGGCTTATGACCTGCAACTTTTCATCCAATGATGAAACTGTAGGTCTCCTACAGAATGCAGAAGGCAGCCTATGGATGATGGAGGGAAAACTGGAGTATTTAAGGCCTTTTGTATTTCAGTCTTTGCAAGTAGGGACAGCTACTAGATGACAAGTGCAGTTGGCAGCAAAGATAGGGAAGGAGTTAAACAACAGAAAGTCGTGTCAGAACAGGCTAGGGGTTACTTAGAGAAGCTAAACACTTACAGGCCAGCAGGGCCGGATGGGATGCACCCTAGGGTGTTGAAGGCATTGCGGCCATTTCAGAGCCATTGGCTATCCTCTTTGAGAACTCAAGGAGGTTGGCTGAGGTTCCAGATGATTGGAAAAGGACAAATAGGAAGGAGTAGGCTCCGAGGACTTACAGACCAGTCAGCCTGACCTCAGTACTTGGAAAGATCATGGAGCAGGTCTTCAAGGAAACTATTGTGAAACACCTAAAGGAGAACAAGGTGATTAGGAACAGCCAGCATTGATTCACCAAAAGTAAGCCATGCCTGGCCAACATGATGTCCTTCATGAGGACATGTGGGTCCTTCACGAGTCTCTGTGGGTGTTGGAGAGCATCAGATGCGATATACCTTAATTTCAGCAAGACTTTTGACACTGTCTTCTATGACATTCTCATTGACAACCTAAAAAAATACAGACTAGATGCAACTACTGTAAGGTGGATACATAACTGGTTGGATCATTGTGCTCAATGAATAGTTATCAACAGCTCAACGTCTAGTTGGGAGAACATATCAAGTGAGATTCCCCAGGGATCTGTCCTGGGGCTGGTGTTGTTCAACTTCTTCATGAATGATTTGGACAATGAGATTGAGCATATGATTACCACTGGCAAAGGATGCACTGCTGCAAGAAAATACCTGGGGTAAGAGTAGACCATGCTCTGAATATGAGCTGACATAGTGTGGTCTTGTAAAAAAAGGCCAAAATTATACTGGATGATATTAAAAGCGGTATCACTTGCAAATCAAGAGAGGAGATTCTTCTGCTTTATTCAGCACTGCTGAGGCCTCACCAAGAGTACTGTGTCCAGTTCTGGGCCATACACTTCAAGAAAGATGTGGATAGATTGGTAAGCCCAGCTGAGAGACACAAAAATGATAAAGGCCTGGGAAGCATGATTTATGAAGCAAGAACTAGTGTTATTTAGTCTAGAGAAGAGAAGATTGAGAGGGTATTCAATAGCAATCTTCAAATACCTGAAAGGTGATTATAAAGAGGATGGAAATGGGCTTTTTTTTTTTTTTTTGTGGCCACAGAGGGTGGGACTAGGAGCAATGGCCTCAAGCTGCAGCAGAGGACATTTAGGTTGGAAATTAGGGAGGAACCTTCTGACTATGAGGGTGATCAAGCATAGAAACAGGCTACATAGAGCAGCTGTGCAATCTTCAGACTGGCACATTTTCAAGAACAAGGTGGAAAGACACTTGTCTGGGATGGATTTAAGTCAGGGATGATCTTGCCTTGAGCAGGGGCCTGGACTAGATGGCCTTGTGAGCTCCCCTCATACTTTCCTATGATAGCAGTGTGCAAGAATGAAATCCCACAGTGCTTCAAGGTGATGTAGGAAGTATGATTGCTCTCAGCTTTGAGTAGGGAAACAAATTCAGATACAGTCAGGGCCTTGCACAGTATGTGCAAACTCAGAGGAGGAACTTTGAAACCTCAAATCACAGCGCCTCGCTCTAGCCATCTACTTCACCTGCTCGATAGAAAATCTGCATTCCCTACTCATTTGCACATTCAGTCATAAAGACAGCAATTATCCAAAGCCATGGACTTCAGCTGGGGAGCCAGAGTTCAGGACATTCATTCCAAGTTGTTGGTTGAAGTCCATAAAACCCAGTCAGCAGTAAAAATATGATAGGTTACACATGCAGTCACATTCAGATTCCTAGCACAGCAGGGAGCTAACAGCACAGTTGCTGTGCTCTGGCTTTTTCTTCCCTTGCCTATGAACCAAAGGTCTATTTCATTTACTTCTATTTTTTATTTACTAGTCAAGGCTTGGGAAATACTCACTAAAGGGAGCGATTTGCTGTTAGTGTTTCTTTCCATTAGTTCATCTTCACAAGTCGGTATTTATCAGTGAAGGCCTAAGCTGGTAAAAAAGAGAAGGGATATAATCCTGCCCCACTGTCGTCAAAGACTTGACATCAGGGGTCCAGGATCTCACTGGAGTCCCTGCTTTGCAATCTGACTCCCATAACATATGCAAAAACCCCTTTCTCTTTAAACATTTAAAAGGAGAACTTGGACAACCTTTCCTTTTAGAAAGAAGGGTGCTTGTGCCTGAAAGTTTGCAATTATTAATATTACTATTTTTTTTTTTGCAAAAATCTAGTTGGTTTAATAAAAGATATCACCTCTACCATAAGTCTTGATCCCTAGTGCCTCTAGACCAATACAGCTACAACGTGGACATCCACACACACACACACACACGCACACACACCAGTACACCCCATGCCAAAGAGCCCTGCTTCCTTCCTTCTCATCTTTTTTATTTTTTGCCCTGTAGCTATGGCTGGGCTGAGGAGGTACGCTTCAGCACAGTTGTGTTATTTCTTTTTCCCAATTTGTGTTAGAATTACATTAAGAGCCAATCATGACATAACTCCATTTCTTCCACCACTGCATTGTAGAGCCATGAGTGCTAAATTTAGCATAAACTAGGCCTATAAGAACAATTAAGTCTAATATCCCAGCACAACCGTTGATTCTCCAAACTCTTAACTGCCTCTTTTGTCAACCAAACAGCGCTGCTTTCCTAAAGGGAGAGTAATCTCCAAGGAAAGGCTTATTGTTTCTCTCTACCAGTTACTTTGATTGAATTCCCCCTTGTCTGTTCTCAAACACTCAAGGAAGGTTGTGTACCCTTGGAAAGGTTTATGCAGCTGCTCAGACAGCCAGCCAATGCATATAAACAGGTATATAAGCTGCCATAGCAAAACCTTTCATTATTTCAAGAGTGGTAAACCCCATTTGAATCAGAAACACCAAGCCTGGCTGTATGGATTAAGGCTGCTTTCTCTCTCTGTCTCCAGCCTCTCTCTGCTTAAAAACATTTCCAGGTATTCTCGGAGGTTACATGACTTCATTCAAAACCTTCTTAAGATTAATGTTCTGCTCAGGTTTTTATCACTCCTAATTCATCACTGATAGAAGATAATGGAACTGGAAACTAGGTAGTTGTGACTGCGAAGAAGCTGACAGTCTCATTTTACTGGTATCACTAGTCCTTATAATCACCCCAAAGAACAATTTAGGTTGGTTGTTTCCAAGTCGTCTCCCCCCACACTGAAGAGGAAACAATAGAGTTGGTTCATAATGCTAATTATAGGAAGTCTATAGGAGGAACATATTTGTATGTGCACTTAACCTCATCCGTGATACAAATTAGTAGATGCACTCAAACTCTTATTTTTCTTACATACGACACTGTCTTCCTAACTGACTGTTGCAAATGGTCTTATCAGCGCCAGCTCAAAACTTCCCACTATTTCTACTGCTGATGCAGCTGCACTTCTGCCTATAATAACAAATTTCACCCCTGCTTTGGCTGAGCTCGTCTAACCACAGGATGAAATCAGAAGTCTGCAGTGCCTACAGATTTGCTGCAATGTGAGTTTGGTGAGATAATGATCTTCGCCTATTGGCACAAAGCAATTTCCCCCCTTTTTTCCTTCTACCTCTCCCATTGGCTCACATTGCCATTGCTGCACTTCTACAAAGTCAACAGCCAGCCCCTTCTCTCCAAAACAAACTTCAAAAAAATTAGCTTGCATGGTTCCCAAATCCATTACACTTAATATATGGGTAGGAGGGATTGATTGAACAGCTATTAATCAAAGGATGGGTTTTATTCCAGTGATGTCATAAAATGCAGGAGCAGAGCTCGAGCGATTTATTAGATTATGGGAATGCCAAGAAAAATAGATAGCTTTAATAATACATTTTGCCTATCTGTTATATTTTTATATGTAGCTCAGAGAGGAGAATTAAACAGTTCCGTACCATATAAAATTACAATTGAAAAGGGGGAAAAAAACACCCCAAACAAGCCCTCTTACTTTGTGCTCTGGAATGATTACATTTATTCTTGGCCCAAAAGTTTATACTGCTGCTATTGCTGGATGCTACTACAATGGAGTATGAGGGTGGTGGATGGGGAAAGCCTATGAGTTGTTTTTTTTTTTCCCCTTCTGCACCTAAAAGCATGAACTTCAGTTCACTGAGCAAAGGATCCAGCAACTTAGCTTGTTTTCACTGCTTGTTCTACTGGGGTGTTGCCTGGTGCTTGGAAAATGGTACTGCTGGTCAGCTAGGGATTTCAATACAATGTCTGGGAGTCTCTTTGGTGAAGAGATGGCTTAATTACTAAGTTAACAGCTGTAGCCTAAGGGAGGGGAATGGCCAGGAAGCTTCTGGGCATTGCCAATATCTGGCAAGTATTAGGAGGCTGCTGGAAGGTGAACCCAACTTCTACTATGTCCAGGAATTAAGGGAGCACAAAAATGCCCTGAGAACACCAGTGCCAAGTCCTGTGATGAGAACACCTTACCAAGAGTCAAGGACAAAGCTATTATGATGGTCAATGCAATCGGCAGATTTTTGTGACAGCTATTTGCATGACAAAGCTTTGCTGAATGATAGTGTAAGTCCTTGTACAGAAGTGCAGCTCCTGGGCCTAACTCAGGGCAATTCCTAGAAAGCACCATGAGTTAGACCGATTGTCCCCAAGGTGAGGGCTCCCTGCTTCAGTGGGGCTGAGACAACCCCAGAATGAACCTTCCTCCCCTGCCTTCTCCCCCCTCTCATCCAGCAGCTGGGGCTGCAGCTAAAGCATTGACAGAAATCAATGAAGGTGCTCTGCTCTGGAGAATCATTTGAACCCTCATACAATGAGAGTTAATTTGTCGCATGATCGGAGTGATCTGCAGCCATGCTCTTCTGTTTGGGCACAGCTTTAAAGTGCTTTCAAGGGGCCAATCCTGTAACAAATGTCATGTCTGTCTGCGCCTGAGATGTCCTCCCTCATTTATATCTTGGAATAAATTAATAAAGTATCATGAAATTAAGTATGTGCTCTGGTTCCAGCCCATACCAGGCTATGAATTCAGTGGATTTCACAAATCAGTCTGGGTTGATGCTGAGTAATATTTGGACAGGAGACTTCTAAGAAGAATCCAAAAATGATGTTGACAGTTCAGCAGCTGACTTTCACGTCTCTGGGAAGCCAACTCGCTAGGATAGTACCAGGGTATGTTGGGTTCTTGTGGGGTGATCTCTCTTGAGATGATACGTGAAATTGTACAATGAACTATTTTCATTATGGAAATCGTGGTGCTTTGTACAGAAATAATGGGGACTGTGAAACCTGGGTAATCACCTTCCATCTTCCAGCCTTGTGCACTTCCAATTCCTTCTTATCCAAGGTAGAAAATATCTGATTTATTTACAGGAACTCACTAATATTCCACAAAATTCATCTCATAAGAAAAAACAACACTTACAATCCCTCCTTAGCTGCCTAAGTGGGAAGGACTCTCAATTCCCCATGCAGTTAGCTTCAGTTGAATTCACCACCTCCTGTCCGGTACTCTTACGGAGTATTGCTCCCACATAGCATTGAGCTGTTCAACATGTGACATGCTCCTCCCCAGCGCTGTCCTTTCGCTCTATGGAGCTTGTAAAAGTGCTTTGGGATCCTGAGGGATGAACATCACAGTATAAAGGTAATTAAAACAAAGCAATACAAATTCCACACTCTATCCGGTGCTGCAGTTTTTGGGAAGCAATTCGAAAATAGGAGGATTAGTTCCACGCCCACCTGTCAGCAAAGCCGATAGCCTCTTCACCAAAAGAGAAGAGAAACTGGATGACTTAGTGAGTGAGAGCATACAGATCAAGATGGTTATTAAAAGCAACAGTGCCTCCCTTTAAGGCATAACAGTCTTTTTTTTTTTTTTTCCTTATAGTGGTTTTAGACCAAGCTAAGCCTATAGATTTCAAGGAAGGGACTCCTGATTTAGACTTACAATAGTAAGAGGAGAATAAGGTCCATTATGCAGTCATTTCCCAGCTATTAAAAAGAGAATTTGGTGACAGTTTAAAATGCTATAAACCATAAGTCTTGCAAGTTTAAAAGCAGCTCATTTATTTATGTTGATAAATTGGAAGCCGGCCTCCTTGCCTTTAATTCTTTCAGTCTCTTAGCTACGCTTTAAACATTAACCTCCTAACACTCTGTCTTACCATGACAGACATAGGTAATAAGTATACTGTACTGTTAGCAGCCCCTCGAGACCAGATCACATAAAAAGTAGTTATTTAGCAATCTGTAAGTATAAGTGCACGGGGAGGGGGGCTGTCTATGGGATTCAGCAGGTATATCCATCTCTGTGATTGAGATATAGGGAAAGCTGTCACCAGGGGTAACCCAGGGTTAGAGCCAGGACACAGACACCCTGTATTATATCCGACATGATGATATGAAAATCTAATTCCATCTGCATATGCATGTTTTACAAACGTGCCTCAGTTAATCTTTGCCGGATGCTTATGCAAAAAGAGGGCTCATCAGAAATTAAGTGTCTCATTGAATTTGTGCTTCACTCTCACCTTAGAGTTAAGATTTCATCTCCTGGGAGGAGAGAGGTATCCAGCTGAGTGGAGCGAACAGCAGGAGATGGTCTACACAAGTTATGAATAGATCACAGTTGCAATTCTTCTATGTTCCTTTTCCACAAGGTTTGAAGCACTTCATCTTTCCCGTGGAAATACTTGAGAAGAGCTTCTTTTTTTTTTTTTAGCTTGAATCTCTCTACACACAAGCCTAAAATTAATTTCAGTTTTCTTTATGGGTGTGGATTGAATAGATGCTGTACCACAAAGCTTATTCAACAACTGATTACATTTATAAATAACTGAGCAATGCATGGTCTGAGGACCAAGCCACAGTAGGGTCGGTGACAGAATTCAGTGTGCTTAAATATCCTTCTGATCTGATTAGAGGGTGGTCAATTATAGGCCCTTGACACAAGGCGTTTCCGCTGGTGAAATTAGTTCTTACACTGGAATAGAAAAGGCAGACCTAAAACAGGGCAACTTACTTAAATCTAGTGGTGAATTACCCAGACTAGTAAAATTGCACAGATATAACCTACATGGGAGTAGGTACTGCATAGCCACATCTATCCCAGGGCAGCCATTTGTTCAAGACTACTATCTAGTGATGAGATGCCATAATAGCACCTTCCAGATGCAGTTATCCCAGGATAACTGGTCATCTGCCTGCTTTGGATCCTGGTGTACTATACATGACCATATAAAACCAGTTTAACTTATACTCATGTAAATTCATCACTTGTCCAGGTCCATAGTCTGCACCTGTTCATTTCTGCAGTTTTGATGGCCCAAAAAATCCCACTGGTGGGAACTTACTGGCCTTAACCAGCGCTGAAACGATTCAGGAGAGTCCAAAGGGGAAGGGGTGCATCAAAATGCGGTTGCTGAACGGTAGAGTTTTGACAAGAAGGTGGCTAGTCACTGCTGACTAGCAAAGATATCCCTGTCTACAGGATGCCACTGAGAAGTCATGCTGTGATTTCTCATTATTATGATTAGGAAAATTATAAAGGGTGAACTCCGACTTGCACAGCAGACATACCATTCAAAAACTGCACAGATAAGTTTATATCGTATACTCAATCAATCCCACCCCCTCCCAAACAGCACTTACCCATGGGACGCATACTTCCATAGCCAGTCTTGTATTCTCCCCTCTGAAAAACTTTCCTTGCATTCAGCACGCACTTGACTCATCTTGTCCTTGAGGAGGCTCTTTACTTTACATGGGCATGGGTCCAAACCATGTAGAGGGTCCGAACCTTGCTCATGGTTAGCACCTCTGAGAACTACTGTAACACAAATAATAATTTAAGTCACAGTGGGTGCGTCTGCAGATGATGCTTTACTGCACAGTATGCTAAGCTACTCTGCAATAAAGTGTCACCATGTAACCATGCATAGTAGCTACTGCACAGTAAATTAGTCTACTGTACAGTTAGCTAATACCTGTAAATACAGGAACTAGGTTAACTTGCTGGCAATTACCCCATCAGTGGGGTAGTTCCTGGCCAGCCCCTTGGTGGGTGGGGAAGCCCCCCGGGCAGCGAGCTGGCTGGCGGCGCTATGTCCAGAGTGCATGGTGTGGAAGAGCACTGCTGGCTGCAGCAGCGGCGGCAGCTGTCTTCCAGCTTTGTGCCCATCAGGACCCCTGCCAATGTGCATGGGGCCAGGAGACAGCTGCCGCTGGCAGAGCTCTCCTGGCCCTCTGTACATCTGAACCAGCTTGGTGTCCCCTGCCAGTCCCTGGACTAGCACCCTGGGGAGCCTGGAAGTCCACTTGGCCACTGCAGCAGGGCAGGAGCAGCCCTGTACCAGGACCTGTCCCCTGGGCGTTTTTTACTGCACATTAAACCTATGGCTCATTAACAGCACGTGTTAACGTGCCCAGTGTGGATCGTACATGTGTGTATTGCACTCACAGAACATAATTTGCAGAGCTCAAGAATCACTGGCTGAAGAAATTACACTCAAATTGAAAAAAAAAAATACACAAGCGAATTTTGCAATGGTTGCGCAGGCAATTTGCAAACAGGAAAAATGGGAATGGTTAAAAACGATTCACTTAGTTCTAGTTACAAATGCCAGGTCCCACAAAGCAAGCACTTGTTTATTAGTCGGCATCTCATTTAATTCTCTTTGAAAGACAACTGGGCAAAAATACATGTTCTGATACGGCCCAGGGGATAATTTTTGTTACTTCTCTGTATTTAAAAAACGCCATCTGCTACAGATGTGTGGTTTTAAACCATTTAACTGCACTTTCCTCTGGGACAGGAATGCCTTTTTATAGCTTATGATTAAAAGTTAAGTACTTCTTCTTTTGAAATCTGTAGATTACATTGTCTGCTCAATACTACCCGAGCGGGAACGTTTCATTCCTGAGGAAAATGTATTTGCTGGGCACCAGAAAGAACGAGATGCATTTCAGGCTAAGGAGCAGATGAAGACAAGGCTGTCATACTGGGAACTATGCAGGGTTAAAACTACCTAACATCTTTCCATCTGTGCTTCAGCCTTTTAGTTTCCATCTGAAATAAGTGATTGGCACAGAGGTATTTTTTGGGGGCAAGCTTTAAAATTGTTTTGCAACATACATGCACACATTACCACACCTCTTTTTTTCTCCTTGTAATCTAATAAAGTCTTTTACTTTCTATCCAAATATTGGAGAACTTTTAATAGTTTCCTATTGTGTGCATGTCACCTTAAATCAGTGGGTCCATGCAATTTTTCCCAGAGGACACTGTAATCTGCCCACTACTGGAATAAGGACAGAGTGGCAACCTAGTCCCATGGGTACAATTTACCAGGTGGTATGGAAGATCCTCTATCAGATTTTAAAAAATCAGGATTTGACCATCTTCCTAGTTTAAACAGCAGGGAATGCAGCGAAATCCTACGGCCCCTACAACGCAGGACATCAAAGCCTTGTGCCAAGCAATGGCGCTATCCTTCTTTATAATGCAGGAATTTGTACACTTTGTGCTTGAGGTCCCCAACTTTTCTGTTGGGATAGCAGAGCCTCCATTGCAAAAAGAGCAAGAACAGAACTAGTGTGGCAGGGCACAGAGCTTCCCCTCCTGGAACTGGATACTGCATCCACATCTCCTTTGAACACCAACCACCACCAGCGGTATTTAGCATTCAGAAATGGACTTCCAGCATCATGACTATGGTTCAACACAGAGGACAGAGTACCCCCCTGCCTTCATTTCCTACATACTCTGTTTTAGACAGTGTCCCATTCAAGCACTGACCCAGCCAAAATGCTTTTGACTGCAAAACAGCAGACACGGTTGCAGAACAAGGCAGTCTAGATTCTGCTCTTTAATGCATGCAGTTCCTTACACGTTGTGGCAGATCTATACAAAATGAAGCAGCCACACTTTGTGAGAAAGATTACATGTTCCTGGCTCTGCTTCTTAACTCTTGAAGGAAAAGGAAGAAAGGAAAAGGTTGAGATACCAAGCGTCTGCAGTCATTAAAAACCGCTGAAAATTTGCTGCCGTCAGTTCTGGAGAGTTTAGCTAAGAGTCTTCTCTTTTAAAGAGACATGCAGTACAAGTGATGCCTTTAATTTTATTATGATTTGTAGGGTCCACAGCTAGCCCCTTTCTCCAGGCCATGAAAAAATCCTATGACACCCCAACCCTCTTTCAGGTCCTTGTCTCAAGGTGTATTAGCGCAAACACAAAGACTTGCCAAAGACCACAAAAGGAGGCTAGTCTTCCCGCCCAAACAGGCTGCAAACTCCTTTCCCTGAGCACTGCATGCTCTGCTCCAGAGCTTCTGAGAGCAGCCATGCTCCTTCCTGCAGCTCCTTTCCAGGAACTACCTGACCCTTTACTTCGGGGGTTTGAAGTCAAACAGGGATGCAGAGTCCAAAGATCTTGGCACTTAGAGGAGTGTCTTATCCCATTACAGTTGGGAAGCTGATTTTGCAAACCACAGTTAGCTTGGATTCAAAAAGTCTTTTTCCCTCCCCACTCAAATTCCATTATGTCTGGGGAATACAGAACCAGATGGGAAACTGTTCTGGTCTTTATTACCATTATGCTATGATTTCTATAACAGTAGCCCCTAGCAGCCCCATTGCTCTGGGTCGGGTATATCATTTTATAATTTAAATAAAGCAGGACAGACAAGAGATGTGGGAAAACAACCTTTCTGTGCATAAGTGACTACTTCAGGTCATATGACAATGCAGAGGCCATAAAACCCATATACCCTGATGCCCAGCCACTGCCCCATTTACTTCGATTTCTTTTATTTCCCTTCTGTGTTGGTTATGCCCTCTTAAACCAAGCACTTTGGAGAGGGGACTCTGGTGCTGAGTGGCTCATCACAGAAAAGGAGCCTGATCAGGACATGACCTTAGGCACTGCTGTAACACAGAAGCAGAGAGAAGTAGTTAGCCATATTAGTAAGGGTGCACTGACAGAGATTTTCTGGGCTGATACCAATGGCCAATTTTTAAGGAGCCATATCAGCAGATACTGATCCGATTGCCGATATGTGGCCCGGCAGCGTGGAGAGCAGCATCTGGCAGCTAAGTCAGAGGGGAAAGGGTAGGGGGGGGAGGCAGATTGAGATCTCTGCAGTAAGGGAGGGAGAGGGGCTGGGGCAGGGGCAGAGGCAGGGGCAGGCACTGTCCAGCAGGGGTGGGGCAGGATGTGGGACAGAGCCACGAACGGCTCACTCAGGGGGCGTGGGGAAGGGATGGCTCCCACCACTATGCGCACCCTGGGAGAGCATGGGGGGGAGCATATGCCCTTGGATCTGCATGCAGGGTGCAGGCAGGCTGCTGGTATGGGCTGGGGCTAGGGTCAAGGGCTGGGCCAGGCTGCACTTGGGGTGGGTGGGGGCAGTGGTGCTGGGACGGAGGCTCCAAGGGGGGTTGCAGCCACCACAAAATTCGCCATAGCTGCTACCCCAGCACCACCACTGCCCACCCTGAGCACAGCTTGGGCCCAGCACCCCTTCCAGGAAGAGCCCGGTGCTGGCCCCAACCTCAGCCCTAACCTTGCACGTAGATCTGGGGGCACATGCTCCACATGCCCTCCCTGGGTACATGCAGCAGCAGGAGCCACTACCCCCATCCCACGCCCCCTGGACAAGCCATTCATGGTTCTGTCCTGTGCCTTACCCCAACTGAGCAGCACCTGCCCCTGCCCCTGCCCCCACCCCCGCCCTCCCTCACTGTGGGGGCCTTGATCTGCCCTTTCTCCCACATCTCTTCCCCCAAAACAGACTTACTAGCCGGGTGCTGCTGAGATGTGCTCCTGGCCGCCTGCAGCTGTGCACATGCACGGGTGCATTTATTGGCAACATTATCAGCCACATTAGCCAAAAAAACCGATTACTGATACTGTCAATTCTCCTTATATCAGTGCCGATCCGATATGAGACTGATGTATCGGTGTACCTCTACGTATTAGTCTGAAGTCAGGCTGAAAGCAGGGCTGGATGGGACCTTAAAGACAAGCTTGTTCAGAAAAGCATAGCTTTCACAGGCAACAGCCTTCTTTGTCAGATGCTACGGATTAGAAACTCTGCTCTTTGCAAGTCCATTCATAGCAGCTGATGAAATAAGTTGTTGCCTATGAAAGCTTATGCCTTTCTGCAGACTTTAAACTCCCACCCTGCTTGCCTTCTGCTTTACTAAAAGCAATAGTTCTTTCTGTGTTTAAAGTAAAATTGCCTGGGGGAAAAATCTGTACGTTGATTAGAAATTGTAGGAACCGAGTAACCATAGCTTCATCAGAGCCTGCCAGCTATCCATCACTGTCACACACAGATAGGGACTCTAATGCTATCAGTTTGACCCATCCACCCTCTCTCAGAATGGAAGAGATGAACTCCAGTGATTTACTGTCATGGGCTTCTCAGACTCTGCAGCTGAAGACAAGGAGCACGACTAATAATACAGAAAGAGCCAGTGATAGAAGCTGGGCTCCTGGTAACTTATTGCTTTTCTGTATTTTATACCACGTGTGACCTCAAATCTAGTGAGAGAAGAGAGTGAGCAGGGTGGGGGGAGACTGACAGAGATTGGGGGCTGGGACGGAAACGGAGCTGCGGGGTTGATCGGGAAGCTTTGCCTTTTCTGATTAGCAAAGTTTGCTCTCGGAGCAGTTGCACCTATTCCGCTCCTTGGCGATCGAATTGTTCGATTTTTCAGATGCCTGGAATTCAAGAGCTGACCTGTCTGCCGACTTCCCAACATAGAGCCCCATCAGGTTACTTCAGCGGGGAGTTTGGGCCAAACCATCTAACTTTGAAAGGAACACTTTAACCCAATGAAATAAAAGTAAGCACATGCAGTGAGGTTACAGCAAGCAAGGGCTAGCTAGGAAGGGGAAGGGAGAAATTAGGTTGCTTTTGTTTTACATCCACATGGAAGATTAGAGAGCAATTTCTCCCTTTCCTAATTTGAAGAAGGTGCTACAGAATCCATGATCCAGGAGCTTGCAGACAGGGCATAACAAGGGGCCTGCTCGGGGCCGATCTCTGCATGGCCCGCCCACCTATTCTTGGGCTAACTGCCCGATTTCTCGCCCGCCATGCCTTGATCTTAAATTAATTGATAGATGTAATTAAGCGGGAGGCTGCCCATGTTCTGCCCCAATGCCAGCGGGCGCTATCTGCAGCTCCATTCCTCCCCTACACCACAGCCCAAGCCTCACTGATGGCATCTAGGTGTTTGCATTATCACCAGCCCCACACTGGGCCCCAGAATCCTCCTGATTGAACCCCAACCTAGAGTCCTCTCCTCAGGCGGCCTCATCCACCTTCATACAGGCTACGTAGCTCCCTGAAGCCATTTTCCCCTCTCAGGTGTGGTCCCCCCAGGACCTTTGGCTACCAGCCCTGGCCCACCTGCAAGCCAGTCAGAACCCCTGGCCCTCAGCTCTCGGGCATCCCTCACAGTGGGCCCCTAGCCCTTTTGACCACTCTGGTCCTGGCCCCAGCATGGGCCAATCAAAGGTACTCTCTCAATCAGTATGGAGTCTCTAGCCCCTCAGTCTCTTTAGGGGTCCACCCCATAGGCCCTACACATAAAGGGGTAACCCACCCAGTGGTGGGGCTAGGGGTTAAGGCACCCCAACCCACCTTTCACCAGGGTGATCACTGGCCTGGCATTTCCCGAGGGCTCCCATGCCACTGAGAGCCCTACAAGGCCGCCCACTTCCAGCACGGTGTAGTTTTAGGTCATACCAAGGACCAGGAGCCTCCTACCATCCCCTACAGCACCTCCCTTACCTCCAGATGAAACTCAGCACCCCTCTAGCCAGGCAACATTGTTGCCCAAGCCTCCAGCAGCCAAACTGCTTTGTTTATATAGGCAGCCCTGGACCTAAAATGGCTGCCCTCATTAGGCACCTGGAGGCTGCCAGCTCCAGGGCCTTAAAGTGGCAGGCACACACAGGGCCAAGTGCCAGGAGGTGCTGGATTCAGACTCCAGCTGTGACAGTGTCTTCCTTGGTGGCCTCGGGAAGCCATTTAATCCTGCTATCCTTGGCACATCTGAAGAACAGGGGCAATATTGACTTGAGCAGGGATCCTAAAGGAGAGCCATCATCTACCGAGCACTTTGAAGATACCAGGCAATGCTGAGCAGCAGTGATCCTCACACTTTACAACCAGCATACACATAAGCTCCACTGCAGACCATGTTTGGAGAGCTGTGGACGTCCCCAAAATGAGAAACGAGCACCACCACAAGGTATGATTTGGGGATCCTCTGATACTACCGTGAGGAGCTCAGTCAAGCAGGTGACTTGACTGATCTCTAGGACAGTCATCAAAAGCCTGCATCAGGCAGCACTGCCGTGACGCATAGCATGCCACGCCACGTCCCCACGTAATGTAACTGCCTTCAAGCAGCAGGCATGGGCCATAAGTGCCCATCAGACAGCATGCATCCAGTTTTGCATGCATCCAGCACTGCTCCTGGGTATAGCATTTCGTTTGGGGTGTCTCACTGCCCTACTCACCAGCACAGCCCTCGGATGGTACAGCTATGCCCCTAGAGTCTAGCAGACTAGTTTCACTTAAACCTCATTAATTTCTGTGGCACACTGTTGGTTCCGCTTGTTTTTCGACGGTTCATTTCTGTGGGAGTCCAATCAGTTCTCATTTATGCTGGTTTAAAAGAACAGAGTGGAGGCCCACGGCATGTGCACAATTGTTTCCTTACTTTAATAAGATATCTTGCATACTGCAGTAAGTCACTGATAAATGCTCACTTGTGGCGGCTGCTGGGCTTCACCATTCATATGCTGCTGAATTAATCTTATTAGGAAGTATAATATTCAGAGCAGTTTTTTCCCCCCTTACTTCCTTTCATTTGTATAAATATGTTCCTCTGCCATGTTCTTTAATTGCTTAACATCTGTTAGAGGGAAGAGAAAATAAACATGCTATGGCTACAGCAAACTGCAGTAAATGTAAAAAATATTAGATCGCAGGCCC
Organism: Crocodylus porosus; assembly: GCF_001723895.1. Taxonomy (NCBI): domain Eukaryota; kingdom Metazoa; phylum Chordata; order Crocodylia; family Crocodylidae; genus Crocodylus; species Crocodylus porosus. Next base: position 6,430,873 of record NW_017728939.1, on the reverse strand, counting down.
AGCATACTGGGAAATCAGGGAATCAGAGGCCAAAAAAAAAAAAATCGACCGTCGTGTTTATTAGGATGCACCAGAAATTTGTTAGTGAGGTGTTAGAAGCAGATTGTAAAACCACCACTTCAATTCGATGCTCAGCAAGCTGACTGGTTTAAGTCTTTGGCTAAATATAAGGTCACAGGAAATGGTTTTCAGCTGAATCTAAAATGCACGTGAATATAGAAAACTTTGTGAGAAATGATTTGGTCCTAGGAAGCCTCTGGTCCTGGGAAGTCTCACAGACATGATTTACTTCATGCACAAGAATATTCCCACTGCGTTACTTGGCAATTAACAGGTATACAGTTAAAAACAGGGTAAATATTTATAAGACTGGGACTGATGAGAGTCATTAACTCCTGAGCAGAAAGCCAGCACAGAGCCTATACAACCACTAAAGCCCTAGTTCTTCAACTTTGGTAGCACTCAGGAGGGGCTCAGACTTAGCACAGAAATGCATTTCACTTTCCGTGGCTGATGGCTATTCTGCAGAAGCACAGCTCCCCATTTCCATGCTTTGTTTTTCCTACTGAAGTACTGACCATACATCAAGTCTGACATTGCATGCTGGGCTGGGGGAAAGACTGCTGTTAAAGGACACACCTGCAACCCAGGGAGGCATCTGTACTATTAAGTAGCCTCCCAAGCCCTGAAAGGCTGCTCGTTATATGCAGGCAGCCACATCCATGCAGATAACTGGGGCCCAGCTGGAAATAGGCAGGCTGCTAGCAGCCAGGGCCTCTCGAGTAGTTATGGCCAGTCAGAGGCTAGTCAGCCTGTCAGCTGTCCTGACTCTTAACATAGGGAATTTAGGAGCACAGACTCATTGGCGAGTCAAAGTATGGGCACTTTTTAAACTAGCCACCAGTATTGTAGGCTGGTGGGTTCCCTGACCACACAGCGCCTACTGTAAAAACAAAAAGGGATACAAGAGACGCTGGGCACTGACAGAAGTGACATTTTGTCACATGTTTGGCCCCCTGGAAGTGCTCTACAGCCAGGCCCTGGCAGAAGTGCATGGCTACAGAGCACTGTGAAAGTTCCCAATCACGTGACAAATGTATCCTCATTACATGAGGGTTTAGCTGAAGGTACTCCAAAGCTAAGTGCCCTCATTAACTTCTGCCCGCGTCAGCCCAGCCCTGCCCTGCCCCCAGTGCTGTCTTCAGGATGGGAGGGAGAGAAGGGTCAGTCTAGGGAGCTCTGGTCCAGCTGCCCTCCCCTGCAGCACAGGCTGGGAAAACCTCAGACGGAGCTCCCTCCCCTCCCTTCTCCGTCTGTCATCCTGAAGACAGCATCAGAGTGGGGGTGAAGGGGGGAGCTAGGGGAAAGAGGCTGCAGACATGCAGCCTGCTCCAAAGTAGAGCTTGATCCTTACTTCCCCAAATCCAACAAAGAACATCCATGCGGGGGGCAGGGCAGTTGCTGTAACTCATGGCGCTTCCTATGAAGTACCATGAGTTACAGTGGGGAGCTGCATGCTGTTAGCATCCTCTGTCTCATTCTAACATGTGAAAGTAACAGAGTAAAATCCACGCTCTTTTGTCCCAATTTTGGAGGCCACCTGCAGAACCTCTCTTGTTAGGATCCCCCCGTCCACAGGCAGCACCAGGAGAAACACTCATGAGTTCCCAGACCTGCATGCAGTTGATCGGGGCACTCCAACACAAGAGCAGGTAAAAGACTTCACGGCACAACCTGTCAGCTATAACAGAAGACAGAGATGTACCTTTCCAAGAGCAGCTGTAAGAAACAACCCCAAGCAAATCGCTAAAAGTGCCTAAAATTATGGGTGACACTAGTGAGAGTCAACTTTTTTGGCAGACATGCTACAAATTAGCCCCAGACCCCCTGAATGCCACTTGCATCCCCTTCCTCTGCCAGCTCTGCTGCTCTTCTCTCTGCTTCTAGCCCTGTGCTCCCTGCCCAAATCACTGCTCTGCTCTCTGCTTGCTGCCTGACTGCTGCTCTGCTTTCTGTATCCTGCCTTATCTATCCCTAAGTTCCCAGCTCCCTCCAGGATCTGCCATATGTCACACACACAGGCTGCCCGTGTCACACAAGGCATGCAGGTTGGCCACCTCCAACCTAGACCCTGTTTACTCTTCAAGGTTTGCTGACATAGCTGTAATGGCAAACCCTGCTAGCATGGATGCAGTTCACAACATCAACCGACTCCTTCTGCCAATATAGCTTATACCACTTCCTCAAACAAAAACTACCCAGCCGATATAATTTTTTTGCTGATATAACTGCATCTGCACTAAAAGGTTTTGCAGGCATAGCTAAGTTAGCAAAAATTCACATCCATGCCTGATATGAATATGCCAGCAACATTTGCAGTGTAGATGAGACCCTAGCATCTGTAATGAATGTCAGAAGTAGAAGTCTAACAGTACAAGGGAACAATTGCTAGCAATTTTTGAGCAGGAACAGGCTTTCCAAATTAGTTCTTTTGGAATCGATAGCACATTATCGGGGCTAGCCTTTCAAAAAACAAAATCAAGAGTCAAACCCTGAAAAACTATGTGATCGATTGAAAAAAAAAAATCAAGATTATTGTAAACAATAAATCATGATTTCTTTGTATTTGCCTTTTGGTTCCTTTGTCTTTATAGTCCCTTCACATTTTCCAGCTTTTCCTCACAACCATACAAGTTTGCAGCTTCCTTTGTAAAGAAAAGAAAGCTAATATTTTAATATAATCTCATGGTTTAAGTAGAAAAAAACGCCAAATACCACGGCCTAAGAATTCAGTCCTGACAATTGGCAGTATTGCTGATAAAGGACAATGGCAGTGGCCTTTATCCATGCAGCAAATCATGTGAATGGTGCTCTAAGACCCAAAACTTTATAGATGAGAATCAGGAAGATGTTAAGACACTTAGCTCCAATTCATTTGATCTTGCCTAAGTATAGTTTTAATAGCCTGAAGGTCTTGCTCTCACAGTATTGCTACCAATCTCTCCCTTTCTCCAGCATGTATTTAGTCTCTTGCTTAAACCCCCCCCCTAAGAAAACAGTATCTGTATAAAATATTGTAAAGTCCCAAGGTGTATTCAGCACCTGCTATGCATCACTTGTGTGCTTCAATGTCACTCTGACACAGAAGAAGATGCCGTTGCATTTGATTGCGTGATTTCACGAATGACTTTATTAACCATAGGAACAGAGTCCTGCAAATAGGACTTCACTTTTTGCAAGCTCTTTTTTTTATGACTGCTCAACTATTGCAGCCATTTGCCTCACTCTCAAAAACATGCCAGTTATCAATACTAGGGAATAAATTGTGTGTGACTTGAGAATTTATTAATGTGAAAGTTTTTTCTCCCCTCCTAATATTGCCAGCTGAATTCAATCCGGTCAGGAAAATTGTCTCCTAAAGGATGAGGCATGCATCTGTTTCAAAGAGATTCATTCCAAAACCTTACATGTGAGGTCTGATTCTGCTCTGCCTTGAGCTTTCCGTTTTCATTTCACACCCGTGCAATGTGAGTGCAACTGCCGTGACCTCATTCAACACTATGGAAACCATGCCACATGGTACTTGGTTATATAAGGATGCAATCCAGTAACTTTCTGAATAGGTGTATTCTGGTTATACCCACACTTAACATTGGCATGGGGGAAGTTCAGGACTCCACAGTCCTCTGGTGGCCTTAGGGTTGTTGGGGCCCTGGGCAAGAGAATCAAGTGGGGCCCCTTACAGGCTTGATTTTGATGACCTATAAGCAAGTCAGACATTTGTTGCAAAATTATGGGGCCCCCTAAAATGTGGGTTTGCCCTCCCCTAAGGCTGCCACTGCACAAGATGCACCCAAGGAGTCCCAAGGGAGACAGCGAAGCTATTTAGGGCAGTAAAGGTTTGCAAGCAAAACATCAAAGGATCTAATCAACCATTGTTCCCTCCCTTGGGCCTGATTTCCCCATTGTTCTGCCTCTTGTGTTGTAGAGAAGGTGCAAGACTCAGAGAAGAACGACAGGACACATTTCGTTCGGGTGAAAATTGCTATTCTAGGAGCAAAGGCTACAGAGCAGCAGGCCCCTCCTGTTAAATTCATGCAAAATGGGTGTAGACTGAATACTCTGCAATGGTCTTTGCTTTGTGCCTGTACACAGGTGCAAGAAAACGGTGTGCAGGGATGCAGGACTGCCGTCCATGCTCCCATCTATCACAGGACTGGAAAGCTTCAAGTAGGATCAGCCCCTCATAGCCTGGTGTGGACTGCAAAATGGGTGTAGATTGGATACTCTGCAAATGGCCTTTGCTTGGTGCTTATGCAAAGATGCAAGAAAATGGTGTACAGGGATGAAGAATTGCAGTGCATGCTCCCATCTGTCACAGGACTGGAAAGTTTCAGGTAGGATCCAGCATCTCTTGTACTTTGTTACGTCTTCCCTCTCCTCTCTAGCCTCAAGTTTAATAACCAGCAGTATATTTCACTATTACTTTTCCTTTACTCCTCTTCTTTCCATCCCTCAGACAGACTCCAATATTAACTTAAGTAATCAATTTTGTTCGGATAGGGCTGTTCATTTTAACTGATAAATGTTTAAACAAAAGTCTAAATTATTAACAAGGACTCTTTAGTTCTTTCGCAGATTGTCTCAGATGATGCACTGAAGATGGGAAGAGCCACAGCATGGCTTGGGAAGGGGAATTCATTACCGGGTTCCATATGCTAGGCCTTGATGGTTTAATTTGAAAAAAGCCAATTTTCTGCTAAATCAGTTTTAGAAGCAAAGTGATCAGTTGTATCCATTAAGGTGCCAATTAAGTGCACGGCTTCCAGTAAAAGAACACCAATAATTCTTCCTTAAATTTCTGGGAAATTAAGGTAAATGTATGGAGTGATTTCTAGTTTTGATGCATGACCATGGCATCCACACTTTGCCTTTCTTAGCCTTCTGCCATCAGGTGGGCTTCACCCCATTTATACCTTTTTGCCTAAGTAATAACATGAGAAAGGTACTTACTTTAAAAAGTAAAACATGTAACAAAGACAAAGTGTGCTATTTATTGCTTCCCCTTAAATGGCTCAGATTAAAGACCAACTTTAAAACTACGTGTTGATTAGTGCGAGACGCTGGTAGCGCTGGGGTTATATTACAGTAGTTTCTACAGGCCCCAGCCGGGGAACCCATTGTACTACTTCCTGCTTAAATGCCTCAACGGAGGACATCCCTGTCCTCATTTCAAGAGCGTATCTATCTAGACAAGAAAAAGAAGATGCAGTCAAGGCCATGTGAAAGTCTTAGTGACAGGTAGGAGTAAACAACAACAAAATCCTCATTTCATATATCAGCAAGAGCTTTGCCATTCATTTCAATGGTATTCCAAGTCTTAGTTAAGTACCCCTGCCACTGGATCATGTTAATGAATATCTTCCTGCCATGGAAGGAAGGACTAGGGTCCTCTGTACCTCAGGGGCCACTCGCCCCCCCAGGCTCTGCCAAGAAAAAAAAAAAAGAACTAGGCCCCTCACCCTAACAGTGATGGAAACCCCTGAATCAAAATGGCGGGTTTTAATTAAAAGCCCACACTTTCAACCTAGGGGTGCAGAATGCATCTCTAAGGACTGAACTCCCGTCCTGTGTACAAGTGCACTGAGTGGCCAGGCCAGGATGGTAGGATTTTGTTTTACTTGTTTTGTCTGGTTACCAGACTGTGTTTGGTCTGAGAGGATGGGCTGAGGAGCCCCTCAGGAAGCAAAACTCATCTGCCGAGCCCAGTAGCCTAGGCAACCCAATTAGTGTGCTCATCTTCTCTGGGCGAAGGAAAAAAAAGGTGCCTTTCAGTCTTTTGAGAGAAGCGGCTGTAACCGATCTTAGCTCCAACATTCAGTTTTAGCGAGGACCACCATTAAGGTGCAGCGAGGAACTGCAACAAATGTCAGGAATAAGAAGGCAGATGCTCATCTGGTAGAAATCAGTGTTGTTACACAAGCTGAAGATCAGCCCAGAATGTCTCCAATTTGTCCTTACGTGTTGGTTGAAGCCGTTTTGTTTAAAAACAAATTAAAGCTGTCCCCTTGCTGTTATGGAAATGCAAACAAAGCACCACTGCAGCTGCAAGAAATCAGGAAAGTGGAAGTGCCCATAATGGAACTAATATCCAACAGAGCTAGACAGATAGGAACATGGGGGACAGAAAAAGAAAAAAGTACTTTCATTTCATGAATAAAAGCTCGGACTCCCCGTCATTTTGGTACACCCACTCATAATTTGTTGTCTCTGATTGTTCAGACGCTGCTGGACAATTCAAGAAAGCATTTTCAAATCTAACTGTAGCACTAGCATCTTACATTCATACCAGACAGTGTGACACAAGTTATTACTTTTCCTGTTAAAAGTGATTCATTATCCAACCAGGGAGCAGAGGCTGGGAAACAGGGAGCCAACTGCCCACCGCCACCTGCCGAAATAAACAGCTCTGCTACAGCGAAGCACATAACATGTGCAGCATTCAATGGGACTTAAGCACATGCTTAGAGTTAAGTGTGTGCTCAGATGCTTTGCTGAAGAAGGACTTGAGAGAGCATTACAGAGCAAACTTTTTTCCCCAGTTAGCTGTGTACGCTTAGGAACTTAAATTTCACTGCACCTCATCCTATTACATTGTGCAAATGCTATGAAAAACCCTACCCCAGGTCCTAGAAAATAGGCGGTTAAACTGCCAGTAATTCCAAAATATTTGCAGAAATCCAGGCTAATTTGGGTCTGGCCACATAAGCAATTTACTGCTAGGTAAAAGGGAGAGGGGCTTGCTATTCCTTTGCTGCCCACGTGAATGCTCTTACCCTACAATAAATGGAAGCAAAACCATAGTAGCTTATCCTGCTGTCGCTGATGGTGAAACAGCTGGGATTTAACTTCCACTTTTCAAGCATTAGAAGCATGCACATAACCAGTTACCATAGAGCAGCTGACAATCAGTAATGCCCACCCCCTTTTATCCCATGGTAAACTGTTCATTTCTTCAAACCCTCTGCAAATAAGACCTTGGCTTTCCTGTGACAGGCCCTATATACACACACATTTATTCATCGAGCACTTTGGATAACAGAGCTCTTACCCCGCTGGGACTCCTAATAATGTTAGTATCAACACAGATAAGGAATTTATATGTTTAAGCTTAATAGGGTCTTTTGACAGCCCATTTTCAACTACGTCTCATTCTTGTATTTCAAGGCCAAGAGCCATTTTTCTGAGAAAAGGAGGTGAGACAAGAACTGCATTGGGTGTAGACAATTACATTTTCCTGTGTGTCACTCTGTTTTGCAAATAATTCAGCTGAAAATCTGTAGGAAACATACAAAATAGGTTATTACCACACTGTGAGTGACAGATCGCATGAAAGAGAGAATTGGCTTGGTGGTAAGAAAGCCAATTTGAAGCAAACTGTCATTCTTTCTACAGTCACAATTGCCATGGGGAGAAAAAAATGCCAAACTTTTATCAGATGATGTCCCAGCTCTGTAGAGAAATGGACTGGATTCAAACTGGTCCTGTGCATCAGCATAGCAAGAAAGCACATGGCACACGGACACCAGACCCATGAGAAGAGCTGGGAAAAGGCATGCAAGGGCACAGATCGTGTGCGTGGATATGTGCATTCCCTGAGCTACTTTGTAATAGCCTCATTAGGGTGAAATTCATCCCACAGAAGCCTGTATCCTTTAAAAATTCAAAAGAGGCCTGACGTGGGATTGCAGAGATGCACCGGCCTTGTAGCGGCCTCTCTGCATAGGGCCGAATCTCTCCCATTAGTAACAAGTTGCAAGGAGCTGTATGCTGTAGCTGGCTTCTCCTCATGGATCTGTGGCAAAGTGATCCCAAAGTCTTTTATTTCGTTGTTATTCAAAACTGCGCCGGTCTCCTGCCCGCAGTTCGGGTTGTTCAGATCAACCTTGAATTGCAAACAGTCGTGCTGATCCGGCAACCTGGGCACGTCGCCCGACTGAGGGTCCGTTCTCTGACTGGGCAGCGCAAGCTTGCGGTTGTTCGTAATCAGATTTGCCGCTTGCTCCCCTTGAATGCCTCTTGAACTTGAACGGGAGGCGAACGCCAAAGCCTCGGGAGACGCACAGCTGCTTTGGAATCTGCAGAATAAATCACGCCAATCCCCCATGCAAGAAACCTAGCTGCACTGATACCAGATCAAGAACTCGCCATCAGATATCATGGCTCGGAGCCTTCACTGAGCACCATGTGGAAAGACTTCTGTATTATCAGGGTGCGCCGTGCCTGCTCTGGCCAGCCCCAGACAGCGCTCGCCGTAGAATCGGAGCCTAGCTCTGTTCCAGCTAGTCACACGCAGGTCTGTTCACGCATCCATTATTCGTCTTTCCAGGAGTCGGTCAGAAAGTATCCTTTCAGATGCAGGCTCTCGTGATGATGAGCAATTGCAGATTAAGGAGAGAGCAGCCAAAGCCAGCGTCCCTAAAGAAAACATAGGGCTGGGTTCTTTATTTTAGCTGTGGCCTTTGCATAAAGCTGCCTTTAATGATTCAACAATTACTTAAATGATTTCCAGTCACCAGGCCCTTCATTTCCTTCAGCAAAATCCCTCTCTGAATTTGTGGTGCCCTCCGCTACAGCTCTAGCAGGCCTGGGGGGATACACAATACCACTCTGAGCTCCTTGTTAAGCAATTCAAGGCAAGGCTCAGACGGGGATTTTCAGTTATTGCAAATGAAATCATGTCTGGATTGTTTTATCCCTTTCAAGGTTTCCACTTGAATTGGGACCGAGTCAGATTCCATAAAAGCCCCATAATCAGAAGTTTTCAGCTACATGTAACAACTTTCTTAGGGCTGGAGATGTAGTGCTAGTTTAAACCCCGAGTTCAGTTTAACCTCAGACAGGATGAACCGTCAAGGTCCTCCGAGAAGGGGTGAACACGAGGGGTTTGCCCCATATCAGTACTAGAGTCCTGTTTTGAGTGTCACCCCGCCCTGGAGCAGTAGAAACATTTTGATGTCTTTCAGTTCAGCTTCCCGGTGGAGAATAAATCAATGCCATGGAAAATGTATCTGTCTAAGCCTAACATGCTTTGCTTGCACATATACATTGGTCCTGGAACAAAAATGCAGAGCAGTCCCCTTCTGCTGGAGCCTCAACCCTACACCAATGCTTAGTTCCCAAGGATCAATTCGGTTTCAAGAACTGACTCGCATCAGAGCCCAAGGCAGGTGGCCAACTCTTTTGTTGCCACCTGCACAACTCTTTCTATGCAGAGCATTGCAGATCCACAGTCCAAATGCCACAACCATGTCTTCCCAAGATTAATAACTTGATTGCACCCTAAGAGGCAGGAGGGGGAAAGAGCTGTAGGGCTGCCTAACAGCACCACAGGATGCTGCTGCTATAAGAGGAAGGATCAAACAAAGATCAGGGCTCAACAAGAAGCAGGAGTGGGCAGAGCCTGGGACAGTGGAGACCAGCCTCTGGGCAGGTGTGCAACAAGCTAGCCCTGCACCCTCCTCCAGTGCCACTCCAATCCCCTTCCCCTGCCTGCTCTGCCACTCTGTTTTCTGCTCCCAGCCCTGTGCTCTGCTGCCATGCTTTCTGCTTCCTTTGTTGCACTCACTGCCCAATGTACTTGCTTTCCTCTTCCTGCTGTATTGGCTGTTGTGCCTTCCATGATCTACTGCATGCCACACACAGAGGCTACCATTGCCACAGGTTGGCCACCCCTGCTCCAGGATATAGCAGACTGCCCTCTGCAAACACAGTGCAGAGGGCGTACCCTGCTCTGCAAAAAATGAAGAGTCAGTATATTGTATATTCACTACAACTGAAGCACAGAAGGTGCCAGCTGAAATGGCCCAATGCATTGGTCACCCTTAGATGAACAAAACCAGAAACTAAATCAAGCAAATATAAATGCTAACCAAAAAAAAAGCGGGGGGGGAGGAGAATTACATCAGAGATCGATCACAGGAACATTTCAGTAGTAGACATCAAGAGGAAAACACCCACCAGCACCCCATGTTCATGGCAAGTGAGAAGTGCCAGACTTGTACAACCTAGCGGTGCCATCTCTGGAAATATAAAAACAGAATTCAACCTCTAGAGCCTATTTGGGGACTGCTCCCAACATAGATCCAGCAGAGGGGCAGGCTTTGTAAGATGTATCTGGGCCTATGTCTAGGGACAATTGATGCAGCTGATCGGATGTTTGGCTGCAATGGTAGACTAGGGTCATACTACCCTGTAGAAAACCCATCTGCAATGGGACCTTTGGCAATTTGTGCCCCGTGTCATTCATGAGACTTATCCCCCGTTATAAAGCTCTCTGCGGGAAACTGCTGCAGGCTTCATGTCTCCACTAGGAATGGGACTGAGACCAAAACAAGAGAGGGAATAACTTTCACCCTTGCATACTCTGCCTGCCTTGATAATGTTTTGTATCCAAAGGCAACCCTGCACCACCTACGGTCGTGTTACAGCAGCACCTCCAGACCTCAGCTGGGTGCTGGGTGCGGTTTATGCACCTTAAGAAACGGCCCCTGCCTCAAATGGCCTGCAGCTACAGGCAGGCCCAAAAGTTATCACAACCTGCTGTCAGTGGGGAGCCAAAGCGGATTTGCTCAAAGTCATGCAAGGAGCTTACGACAGAGCTGATAACCGAATGCAGGTCTCCTCGAGCACCACCTGAGTGCTGTAACCTTCCTTCCCCCCCATGCATTTTGGGCTGGCTAGTCACCAAGACTGTTAGAAGGCAATAACCTTTTTGCATGATAGGCCTTCTTCCAAAGAGGCATTACTCTGCTCCGCCAATGGGAGCAAGATATGTATCTTCTTAGATATTTTATCAGTAAATAAGGGCTCAGCCATCCAGAAACACAAGTAGACGTTGCTATGCTGTAGTAGGTATCGTAAATTAAATGTGCTTCTGGAAGGCCATTGCTGAGAGACCGAGCGAACAAACAAACATAATCAAACATGTATTTATTTTTTCAGATGGGCTAGTGGTTGATTCCTCTCTGCATTCAGTGGCTCCCTCCAGAGAGGAGGTGAGGTGACACTATTTTCAGACATTTGTTTTTTAACAAGAAAACCCATTTTGCTCGTGCCTCCACAGTGTGGCTGAAGCCTCTGGGTAAGACAGGGAGAAGCTTGCCTGTATGGTAATAGCTTTTTTTGTCAGGAGAGACAAATTAGTACATTCTTCTAAGAGCACAGTGTGTCATCACAGGTACAAAGGAAGTGTATCCTTTCTGGCTACTGAATTCATGGAGGGTTAGGGATGCTGGATTCCTTCCCTCGGTCTTAGGGAAGGCCTGGGGCTACTGGGAGGAGCAGTGGGGTGGAAGGCCCCCTTTAACAAGTCTGTCCCTGTCTCACAGCAGCACAACCAAGGCCAAATATCCAAAGAGTACATAGCCAGGCCCCCCCAAACCCATGAGATGCCTTAAAAAGCAAGCAAACAAACCAGAAACCCATGCACTTTTGAACAACAAAGTCAAATCCCAAGTTTTTATATCTCATTCTTACGCACTAAATCTAGAAATGCTTCGCAGAGAAGGTCACTGTCATTAGCCCCATTTTACAGATGGGGAAACTGAGGCTCAAGGAGACAAAGTGACTTGCCGAAGGCCATCAATCAGGGCAGTAATAGGGCCAAAGACAGAGCACCCTCCCCCCCTACAAATCTCTTGAGTCTTAATGCACTGCTGTATCCAACATGTTAAAACGCAACCTCTGTAACAAAGCCATTGCATACTGGATTGTATTATTTGTCCAGTTTGAGGGTCACATTTTTCTTCATAGTCAGCAGGAATAGCTCATTTCTTTTATAGAAAAAATAAAAATAAAAAAGAGGAAAGTGGGCATTCTCTAGGCCTGTGCAAAGTGGCTAGTATTTGCTTTGGATTCGGCCGATTTGGGGAACAGTGATTTGATTCGGTGATTCAAATCACTGTCCTGAATCAATTTGGCTGAATCTGATTCAGAGATTTAGCTGCTGCCAAACCTCCGAATCAGCCAGGCCCACTCCCTGCCCCTATCCCAGCCTGGCAATGGCTGCCCCGCCTGTCCCAGCTCCCAGTTGTTAAAAAAAAAAAGCCCTGACTCACTGGCTCCTGCCCAGCGGGGGGATGATCCCTGCTGCCCCACACTGCCCCATGCCACATGGGGAGGACTCTGTCATGAACCCCCCCGACCCCTGCCCGCTGTCCCAGCACCCCCATGGCTGCCCTGCCTGCCCCAGCTACCACCCGTTAAAAACAAATAAACAAAAAACCCCAGACCACCATTCTTGCTGGTGGGGATGATCCCTGCTTCCCCCCATTGCCTTATGCTGCAGGGGGGCTCTTCCATGAGCCCTCAGAAGGCCCAAAGCCACTGCAGCAGATGGTGAGTTTTGAGGGGGGGGGTTCAAAGTGCCAGGAGCCATGGCAGGCAGGGCAGCCATGGGG
>NW_017728939.1:6381156-6418304 GCF_001723895.1 Crocodylus porosus | reverse complement strand
GAGCGGGCAGGGCATGAGGCCTGGCGGGAGTCCTCCCATGGTCCTCTCTCCCTTTCTGCCGCCCCCCTACTTACCAGCACAGAGTCCAGGTCCAGCGCCCTGCGGCAGCGAGCAGGGACTACCTAAATCACCGAAGCTCTCCAAATCTTTTCCAAAATGATTCCGAGCACTTTGAATCGATTTGGGCCTTTTAATTGGTCCCCTGATTTGATTCGGATTCAGAGATCCAGCCATCGAATCGGGCCGAATCTGCCCCGAATCAAATCAGCACCCGAAGGTTTGCACAGCCCTAGCATTCTCGTGTAATTGCACGATGCATGGAGCTGGGGGCTTCTGAAAGAACACCCATCGTCACGATCAAATAGAAACTGTGAAAGTTGGCAACACTGTCACTGGGCATTTGATGTCTTGCAGATGGAGGAATTGTGACTACTACCATGTCCTCTTTCAGATTCTTTCTTAAGGCCTGATGCCCACCTCCCTGCTTGGTTTGAAAAAAGAGAGGGATCCGATTCAGTTTCCATTGTATCTTGTTGCTGAGAATTGCAACCTTATATTCCCATGACTGATACCCATGTCTCCCCCTTCTCTTATTTTTTACACCCCGTCACAGATCATCACCATCTAGCTTGTAAGTCCTTTAAGAATGACCTGCTTCATTTTCCATCTGTGTAATCGCTAGCAAAATGGGCTCTTGGTCCTGGCTGAAAGCTCTAGGTACATCTGTACTGCAAATAAATACTTGTTAGGAGCAGATTTCTTTTGCAAAGGTGCTTTGCAGAGAGCTGCGTCCATAGGCCAATAATCAATTGGGTGATGTTCACGGGCCTGGAGCAGAAGGATACCCAGTGTTTCAGGGTGCATGGGTTCAGTTCCCTGCTTTGAAACAGGGCCTATGCATGGGTAAAAATCATTTAGAAAGTAGGTGTAGACTGCTAAAGGGAAGATCCAACACCTGTGCAACATAATACAATGCAACGGGAGTTGGATCTCCCTACTGAAGTTAGAGTTTTCCTAGAAATACTTGAACTGATGACAACCCTATTTCTCCTGCTCCCTCAGCTAGCTACCGGGTAATGTTTGGTTCAGTGGTTAGGGTGCCATCAGCCTGCTCTATCATCAATTCCCAATGTGACCTTGGGCAAGTTACTTAAATCTGCCCAGCTTTAAGTCCCCAATTAATGTAGCAGAGATGCCAGCATTGCTCTGTCACACAGGGGTACTGTGATGGCAAACACATTAAAGATTGTGTTGTGGGGTCATAAAAACAACTAAGCCCAGGTGCTAGGCATCTATAGACAATCTCTAATCATACAAACTGCACTTTGCTCAACAGAGCTGCATTTGCATGGATAAAGTGCCCTCAATTATTAGCCTCAGAAACATCAGCTATCCTTGCCCTGCAGATGCACTGGGCTAGGGACTAGGCACCCCCTTGAAGATCCATAGTTGCAGCCACGATGCATTAAAATATTACTATTAATGGCTTCCAATGGCACAACCAAGCACAGGCTTTCCTTGCCTCTATGTGCAAAGACGTTTTGCTTGCAAATGTTGATTTCCGACAGGTACCATTTCCGTTTAATTCTTTAAAAAATGTTTATTATAATTCAACTCGGTTTTTATTTCCTATTTATTTGCCTTTGATAAGTCTCCAGGAGAAAAATAGAGGTTTGAACAAGAGGCTTTTTAAAATAGATTTTGAGTGGGAAACACGCCGAAGAATGTGTGAAAGGTGAAAATGATTTATGCCTTAAAGCCTGGTTGATTTGAAATGCTTCCCTAATGTGAAGGCCCCTTTCTTTAACAGTTAAATATTGATGATGACTAAACTATTTAAATATTTAGCGCCCGCTTGAGAGAGAGGCACGGTGACTTAGCATCTACCATTCCTGCAAGTCAATGCAACATGTTTTCTCCATCTCCAAATTTGGCTGCCAGCAAAAGTGAATCACCAAAGCCTGGGACAGAGACAGTGCAAGCTTATGTGTGAGGGGGAATGCGGGGGGACAGGCATTGCTACTCTTCTGCTTCATTCTTGACCGAGCACAGGAGTGGAGATAGTTTTAGGCCACCGTTACCTTCCCATGTATCAAAGCTGTCCCAGAATTAGCTTCGCCCACTTATTCAAATTACATTAGCTTCAGGGATGCTCTAATTTATGATCAGACTGCCCATGCCTTGTGAGAGACTGCAGGTATCTAGGGATAGCTGGAGTGCAGTGTCCCATGGTCATGTCCCCTCCAACCCTGTGGTACAGCAGAGAAGACCCCTCTACCAGTTATACCTGCAGGGGAGCCCTGTACTGCAGACTGCGATACCCAGGGGTTGGGATGTACTACAGCCTGGGGCCCCCAGGTTATGGCATATACAGGGTGGCTGAGATCAGGATGAGTGATAGGCACCCAGCAGCTGTAAGTGGTCAAAACCTCTATTTGTAAAAGCCACTGAAACAAAAGAAACGTGGGCTTTTTTTTTCCAAATAGAAAAAAAGAAGTTTTCAAACCCTCCTACAATGTTTGTCCTCTCTTCAAGCTTGGGGAAAATACATCGTGCAATTCACCTTCTAGTTACAAATGGTCACACAATGGGGAAAAAATAATGAAGCATGAAATACAAAACCTGCGTTTGAATTGAACCATTAAACAGTGAAGGAGTCACAGCTGGATCCAGTTCAAGTGCTCTTAGCCAGATTCAAAGTATATAAAAAGCACTTGATTTGGAAGCTGGGATACAAAGAGAAAAAAAAAATTAAAAAAATCTCAGAGGAATGAAGAAAACGAAGCACAATACGTATTTTAGGCCACATTTTCTGCTGGTGTAAAAGCTCCATGGAAGGAAAAAAGTACTTAACAAGGCTGAGAGCACTGGCAAATGGACAGATGATACTGAGTTACATCAAATAATTGCAGGAATTCCAAAATTTACCTCCTAGCGAGAGGGACAAGTAATCAACAGGAATTGGGACACTGAGCCAGATTCTGCTCTCGCTTGTACTCGCGTAAGTGCAAAGTGACTGCATTCATCCAGAGGTAAATGAGATCTGAAAGCAGCCACACGTAACATTTTTCATGGTAAAGGTAAGAGGAGACATATCGCATGATTCTCTACTGCTGTGCTGATACAGTCACTTACTGGTAGGTCCCTTACTTGTCACTGGGATGCTGGTGAACAGCTAAGAGTCTGAATACATGCCATATTTTACACCAGGGTAAAGGCAGGTCACACCACGCCATTATTACTGCAAAGTTATACCAAAGTTAATGCACTGCTTTTCCAGACCCGAGATGCAGAATGCCAGCTACCTCGGCCCCGTGTATTGGTTCGACCTTCCATGGAAAACGGGCATCAGACAAAGCGTGGAGGAGCTTCCAGATGAGAAACCTCCGCCTATCTCAGAGGATGTTTGCCCATCGGAGAAGGATGCACTCCTTAAGCACTCTTGAAATGGGACTGGAGTGCTACGTGGAGTGGCTGCCAGCCCCTGGGCACAGAAGCCGTACACAAGTCTTAGGTCAGCTTCATGCTGTCCAGGAAGACCCACTGGACACGAGAATCCCAACCTCAGCAAGGCTGCTCTATCAGCATAAAACCAGGGATAAACACCTTAGCCCAACTGAGCGTCAGGTCCATATTAGAAGAAGCGACAGCAAATCCTCCAGCCCCAGAGACAAGGACCCATGGTGGGGACATGTTCAGATGCTGCCATCAGATGAGGGCCAAGAAGAGCAGGTGTTCCTCCGGTGAGTCATTTTCATTTACCATTACAGGGACTGATTCAACATGAAGGGAGGCCAAGGGGGCTCTTTGAATCGGGGCTAGTAGGAATGTGTGTTGGCTTTGCTGCCTGGCTCATCAAGACAAGGTGAGGGGAATGAGAGGGACCTCCAGCAAACAGCTGTGAACCACATCTGTCTCCAAAGCAGAGACTTGTATCCCTCACATGTATGGGATGGAGTACCCCAACTGAGCATCCTGAGAATATGCAGCAGTAAATCCTCCAGCTCCGGGCAAGGCATTTAATAGTTTTCATTTAGGAGCATGATCACGGTGCCCTAAAATCTTGTGGGAAGACATAGATTCAGTTCTGTTGCAGTGATGTAACTAGGGCAGGGTGACCAGCCCTGGGTGCCAATGATGTGAGAGAGCCAGAATCTCCCCAGCCTGGGAGTCTCTATCCAGACAGAGGCAGTCTTGTGCTGCCCTGGTCCAGTTGTAGGGAATGCATCTGGGGCATGTCAGGGAATGGCTCTGCTCCCCCCTACGGCGGGGTCTCGGAGCAGGCACAGCCCTGCACCCATATCTGGGGATGGAGGGGTGGTGAACAGGGCCCCAGGGGCAGCTCCAAGGGAGCCCATGCCATAGGACTGCTGTGTAAGTCTCCACTGCTGCTGCCCAGGCTCTTTGCACAGGGAAGGCAGCATCAGCTACAGCAGCAAAAGCGACTGCCTTCTCTGTCCAGGGAGGCTGGGTATGTAAAACTTCCCTTCCTCTACCCCAGCAGTGCTCACCATACCACCACCCTGCCACCCCGGGTGCTGACTATGTTCGCTACGCCTCTGCTGCACAAAGCCATCTCCAGTGCAGAGACTCAATCTCTGTTACTGCTTCTCTGGGCAGGGAGGCCACCTTCACGCCACTTCCGAAGCCTGGCCAGATCCCTTCTGATTCCCCTGCCACCCCACGACAGAGAAAAATAGCACACAATGTGGCTGTGCCCTCAACCTGCACCTATTCTGAGGGGCTGGGACCAGGTCTGGAAGAGAGCCTTTATGGCAGTATTAAGCCAGCAAGGCTAGGATGGTGGGGGATATGCACAAGGAGACACTTCCACCCTTCTTCAGGCCACTCTGCACGACTACAGCGGTATTAAAGGGGATGCAAAGTCGCTGAGAATCAGGCTCCCACATTTATAAGGATGTACTGCTAATCTGAAATGGATCCCAAACCCTTCGAGCTCTTTATATTTCAGATGCAGCTTCCCGTTCCTGAAGCAAACAGCCTTGCCTACCTTCTGTACTGCCTGTTCTCAAACCAGATCGGATATCAGCTATCAATTGCAGTAGCAAGCATCTAATTTGACTTTGGCAGCCAGACAGCAGTGTCTTGAATGCTAAATTACATCTGCAAAAAGGTCAAACCCCATGGATACCTGAGCATTTACATAATTCAAACAGCTCATCATCAGTTGCTTCTGTTTTTATTTTTATTTTTATTTTTTTTAAAGCTATTCCCAGGCAATGATTTTGACATGACTTTTGGGAAAGTGACTTTTATTGGGTAACGTTCTTGGGTTTGACCTTGTTTCCATGGTGTTAATTACTGACTGTCATTAATCAACTGCTTACATCTACAGAAAAAAAAATTGCAATAATTGTAGGAAACAGCCCTCCCCTGCAATCACTGCAATAAACAAGAAGCCCCTGTCTGGGAAGGAATAATCGTCTTTGGGCTGGTGTCATCCGCCAGCTCCACACGTCCCCCCTCCCCAATACTCTGCAGAAGAGGACCTAGAGCAGGGGTGTCAGATGCCATGGGCCGGATGCAGCCCATAATGCTATATTGTTATTTCACCCATGGGGCTCAGAGAGAGATTGGGAATTCAGGTGCAGGACCCACCAGTGAAGTCCAGGGCGCAGATCCCTGCTGGGGATGCCTGTCAGTGGTAGGGGGGTAAGGGATGGTTGTGTTAACCCCTCCATGGCTGCCACCACCCTGTTCTCCACTGCTACATCCAGATCCGGCCCTAGGGGCCAGGTGACTTTGACACCCTGACTCAGAGGTGCTCAACAGACTGCAATTCAGCTAGTAGGCAAGCTCATGGGCTGGGGCATAGAGAAGGCATCAGTATAGACTGACTGCAGCAAGCGAAGTAGGAGGACAGTATTGCTGAGAAGGCACTAGCTAGGAGGATTGGGAGATGTGGGTTCAATTCCTGGCAATACCACAAATCTCTGTAATGACCTCAGGCAGGTCTATTTACAGCAGGGGTGGGCAAAATGTGGCCTGCCAGGCTATTCTATCTGGCCTGTGCAGCTCCTAAAAAATCTAGAAAATTCATATTTATCTGGCCCTGGCTGCCTGTCATGCAGCCCGCGATGATGTGCCAAAACTCAGTAAGCAGCCCTCTGCCCCAAATAATTGCCCGCCCCTGATTTATACAGTAGAATTAAATATCTTTCCTTTTTGCTCACACTTGATTTTTGCAGCATTAGCAACTTTCACCATTTTATTGCAAGTCTCATGATGACATAGGGTCTCTTTTTCTTCTTAAAGCCCCAATTCTTGGAGTCACGTGATAATAAGAGACGGCCCCAGCTTTCATTTTAAAAAGTGAGCGAGCCAGCCTCAAGGCTACAGAGAAAAAGTTGGGGGAACAAACTGAGGGTGCAGTCATGGGCCAGAAACTGGAATGTAAGTTTTAAAAAAGTCATCAAAACATATTATTTAAAACCTTCTCATGATATTAAGGTAGACTAGTTTAGATTATACTCAGCTATTGCAGTTGTACTGTTATTAAATATGGATACACTGCCCAGAACATGGGGTGCTGGCCTCAGCTAAGCTAGGGGAATACAAAAAACGATAGGAATAAAGCAGGGTTCATTTACACCCACTGAGGCCGCGTCCACATGAGCAGGTGCCAGCATTTGCAGCACCCAAAGAGTAGCAGCACACATTTGTGCCACGACTTTGCGTTGCAGTGCATGCCCCTGCTCGGGTGCTTTGCAGCAGGACACATTATCTCACTGCTCCGTCGCTGCAGGGGAGGCTGGTTGGGGTACCGAGTGCCTCGAGATGAGGGCACAGGCAGCTCTGAGTTGGCTGCTCCCCTGTCTCCACGTGCCTCAGCATAGGGACTGGGCAGCTGGCTGGGGCAAAGTGTGCCGTGAGATGGGGGAGCAGCCAGCCCAGTGCTGCCTGCTCTCCCATTTTGAGGCACGCTCTGCCCCAGCCAGGTGAGGAGTGGCTGACTAGGGTGCAGGGTGCCTCAGCATAGGGGCTCTGCTTTTGTCCCAGCGCACGCCACTTTGGCAAGCTTTGTGCCACTGTTTTTTTTCTGGCTTTTTTTTTTTTTTTGCTAGCGGGAAATCTCAGGAGCAAATTTTGCCCCAGCGCTGCAAACTGCAAACCGCACCTGCCTGCACATCTGGATCCAGCCTGAGAGTCTGGCTCAGAGAATTTAAGGGTTTGTATTTATTAGCCTGAGAAAGAGAGGAGTTTAGCCATGAGTACCTGAACAAGATTCATCCAGGAAGAGCACACACCAACTGCTGAAACTTCCTCAGCCTGACAAAGGGTTTTTGAACCCAAAAGCTTGCTTAAAAATTGTTTTCCAACTATTTAAGTTGGTCTAATAAAGGATATCAGATCTATCCAAAGAACCTTATCTGCCTATGAACAAAATTTAGGTCTTTAGAAATCTGCTCTGCCTCTCCTATCCACCAGGCATATCTAGGCAAATTTCTGGATTGTTTAAAGTCCCAATTTTACTCATTACAATGATGAGTAAATTAAGAAATTAAATTCAGCAGTTAGTTGGAACCTGGACTAACGTTTTGGGAAGGTTGGGGTGGACTGGGAGGCAGTAGTCCTAGGTGGTTCTCCGAATAAGGAAGGTTTACAGTGGAGTTATAGCAGACGCTTCTTCGTCAGAACAAGTCACTTCTCAGCTCTGGTTTATGGTCTTGGGCAACTCACTTTCTCTCTTAATGCCTCAGTTTCCATACCAGCAAAATAGGTCTATTCAAACACTTTCCTGATAGTGTGACTATGAAGAGAGCATTTCAATCCTTAGCCAAAAGTACTATTACAAGTGCACATTATGAGCGCTAAACTGTTGAACTGTCCAGACTTCCCTCTCATGGTTTATATCCTCCATCAGATGAATTACAGCTTTGTAATTAATCTTCTTCCTCATAACTCTGTGTTATTACCACGATTATTTCTGGTAATTCCATTTTATAAAGGCTCCTAAAATGCAAAGTACTAGCAGTACAATTTGAAATGAGAGCTCTCCTTAGGAAATAATGGTTGCAAATCAAAGGAATTGATTCTTCCGCCCTGTTTGGCACTGGCGAGGCCTCGCCTGGAGTACCGTGTCCACTTTTCGGCCCTACACTAGCAGGAAGACGTGGAGAGATTGGAGAGTCCATCAGAGAATGAAAAAAATATGATTCGATGCCTGGGAAGCATGTCTTATGAGAAAGGGATAAAAGAACTAGGGTTATTTAGTCTGGAGAAGAGAAGAATGGAAGGGGATCCGATAACAGTTTTTAATTAACTGAAAAGCGATTATAGAAAGAATGGAGATCGTGTAGCATTGGAACAGATTGCTGAGAAAAGCTGTAGCATTTCCATCCCTGGAAGATTTCAAGAGCAGGTTGGACAGACAGGTGGCTGGGATGGTTTAGTCATGGATGATCGTGCCTTGAGCAAGGGGCTGGACTACATGACCTTGTGAAGTCCCTTCCAGTCGTGCTTTCTTTCCAGCCCTACTTTGCCTTGGTATGAAGTTTACCACCCTGAGGGCTGTCATGTAACTCAGGTTGATATAGTATAGTTGGGAGATATTTAATGATGTGTGATGTCCAGGAGGTTAGATCAGATTATCTCATCTGGCCTTAAACTCTATGAAGCTATGTAAGATGTGCAGCAAAAAAGGAAACTCCTTTGTATAAACAATTAATAAAATAAATAAGAATATGGCAAAGGATCGCCTCAATTTGGCACGCGCAGAAAACAGGCCATTGATTAAACTAAACCAATAACCCCATTGTCTTTTCATTGTTAAGGATAAGATTAAGTTAACTTCCAATGAGTGCTTCACTGCCTGCATTGGAAACAAACTTAAAAAATACATCGAACACCTGTGTCATCAAAAGAAAGAAAAAAATACTGTCACCCAGATGTCTGCCTCCCTCCTCCTGCTTTACTGCTTATCATGATGTATATCGCTAGCTCCAGCACAATCAATCCAACTTTAGAGGTCTGTCTCATTAGCAAGTTTGCTACTTGCTTCCTTGCTTTTCGCCTCGCTAAAATGCAACGCCCCGTTCCCTTTGTTGCTCTGGGGACAATTTTTGTTCGGGCCTGAAGCCATGATGGAATAAGACTTGGTTGGGGTTAATACGTATTTCTATCAATAGAATATTCAGTTGATATGAATAACCATCACATATCTCCCCACCCCTTTGACTGATGATAGCTAAATTACTTCTAAATATAGTCCTTAAAATCTGCATTAATCCCCTATCTGCTACAAACACTTTGCGTTTTTATTGACAGCATGAGGATACAAGCCAAGTGCTCGCATGCAACAGGAACTCAAAAACAGGGAAAAAAGGGAAACTTGGGTGTACTGAGACTTGACAGAGCCTCTTCTCCTCAGTTTTTCTTCTTCTCTGAAAGCCATATCTGCATTCAAACAATGCATCATGCTCTGCTCTGTACTTAGGCATGCTAAAAGATTTTCTAATGCTACCATTTCCTTGTCTTTAATATTATTTCCTCTATCTTGGGAAGATAGGTGGGGGGAGGGCTCCAACCAATACGCTGAATCCAAACATAAGCTTTTGCTTCATCCTGACAAATACAGAGAGCTAAAAAAGTATTCTGAGGGTCTTTCGATGTGTGCTTTCCTACAAAAAGATTAAATTACCTCTTGGTATATCCAAGCATTACAGGCATAGCAAGTGGTTCCACTTACTTTTTCCTAACAGCAGACAAAGGTATCATATTCTCAAGCTTTGAGGAGCACTCAGAGGGGACTATTGGGGAAGAGAATTCATTTGCTAATAGTTATATATCCCCTGAAGATAGGAGTGCTCTGTTCTCAAGAACATGCTCTTACGCTTATTTTGAGTTGCGCACAATAAAGGACATCAAACTGTAGGCATTTCTCTCTGTATTGTCATCAAGTTATTTCCAGTGATGGATGGGGCCAGGATAGCATCCTCTTAAGGTGCCTTCGTGTTTTCTAAAGGATATTATATTAGCAAATTACTCCAAATGCAGCAATAAAACACATTATCTCCCTAGCTGACACAAAGTAGTGAAGCTGTTCTGCAAAGCACTAAGGAAACAATGGAAAGTTAAGACCCGTTAGCTCCTTGCAGTGATGGGAGAATGAGTGAAGCCTATAGTGCTAGCAAAATACCAAATAAAACTAGCTCTCTGTAGGCTGAGAATCAACTGTTTTTATTATTATTTGTACTGCAATAGGTCCTAAAAGCCCCCATTAGGCTCAGCATTTTCCACTACAGTATCTGCTCAAGGGAACTTGCTAGCTAAACAATCAAGAGAGTAAAAGGAGGCAGTTTCCCACAGATGAAGCACTAAGGCAGAGTAAAACGAAATGGCTGTTACCTGGAGCCTGTCTTAGAGCTGGAAAAATGGCCCAGAGGATGTGAACCCTCAGCCCACTGCCTGAACTACAATGCCATCTACACCATCGACACCAGGAAACCCTTGACATCAACTCATGGGAGACTAATGCCCAAGACCACCCCAAATGGAGGAAGAGCCTGCTGCAAGGATCTCAGTATTTTGAGACTTCATGGCAACAGGAGATGGAAAAGCAGGAGCGGCAGGAACAGCTTGTCACAGACCGAACCAAGAACAGGAAACAACCCTGCGCGGGAATATGTTCCCAAGTTGCAACAGAACCTGTTGATCCTGGATAGGCCTCATCACCCATCTTTGGACCCACAGATAAGGTAATCATGGGATTACCTTATCTGTGGGTCCAAAGACAGGTGATGAGGGACTGGTGATGGCTTGGAAAACCAAGCTGCTCTCTTATTTCGAAGCCTTCTATTTTTGCCTTTTTCTGCTACTCCAATCCCTTTACAAACCTTATCTGTTACTTTGAACCACAGGATAAAGAACAGGACGAGACCAAGTTTTGCCACCTGTGAATTATCTTCCTGCACATAGGAAATATGACAACGGTTGGAAAACAAACAGGAGCATTTTACCCAGACACACCGTGACAGCAATCCATTTAAGGCTGTGGGCAAGTGGGGGATGGATAAGAGGGCTTCAAGTTCTGTTTCAACGTTTCGATGGCAGAGTGTTTTGTTTCGAGTCGGGTTCATTTCAAAAGCACTGTTCTGTTTTGTTTTGTTGAAAGAGTTTTGCCATTTCCACGCTGTTTTGACGTTTCGCCCATTGCCTATAATGGGGAAGCATGAAACTGGAGAAGGAGCAGCCTCGTGCGATCCCAGGCAGATTGGGGCCTGCACCCCATGGAGGAGTCCAGCAGAGCCTGCAGACTTCCCGGTGTGTGAGCGGGAGGCTGCTGCTGATGCCTGGGACCAGTGCTGGGAGCTAAACCAGTGGAGGGAAACGGGGCACAGCCGTTCCCCCCACCAGGCTCAGTTCTGCAAGGCTGCAAGTGGCTGGGACCTGAGCCTGGTGCGGGGTGCAGCCTGGGGGGGTTTGCAGCCTGCTCCAGGGGGTGGAAATAGCACCCTCTCAAAATCGGGACCACCCATGTCTCAAGACTGACCTAAAATGGAAGGGTCCTATATTGTTTCCCCCTTTGAAAGCCCATCCCATGCTGTAAACTGAGATCTTGAGGAAATTAGCAAATCTCTACTCCACTTGGCCTGGCATGTTTTCCAGAATGATTTACAGTGTACCAAAGCATAAGACTCTTTCATGTTCAATGGCCTCCTTTGGAGCAAGCCTCTCAGAAGGGGAATAAAGAAGCTGGCAAGTCTCAAGCATTTAGCTACTGGCCTTTGCACTATTCAGTTGTTACTTTTGGTCAAACAGCAATCCTATCAACCAGACAGAAGGAAATCTGGAATTCCCTGTTCTTCTCCCCTGCTCCAGTTTTGCACTGGTTTAACTCAGGAATAACCTCACTGACTGATAGGGTGAAAGAATGGTAAATAGGGCCCTGATTATGTTCCCGCTAATGGCACCCCAGCCATGTTTGCTTTGTTGTATTTTGCTGGCAGCACTAGGCTCTTTGCCACCTGCAGTAATTAGATCGCAAGAAAGGCAGCTATCTGGTTCCAAGTGACATTTTTATCAATATCTGTCTGTTTACAGGTGTCTGTCATAACCTTCAAATACATTTAAGTAGCTCATCCATTGCAGGATTGAACATATGGTGAAAAGAAGTGTTGATCAAAGCCACAGCCACCACACAAGTTTTTTTGTGGGGTTTTTTTTTTTGCCTTCTCTGTGCATCAGACTGGTCATGCAGACAGCCCTTCACCCCCTGAAATTATTTGGAAAGCAGCACAGATAAGTGGACTAAGCCAAGATGCAGCAGGAAGTGACTTCTGAGCAGGACTGGTTAATATTTTTCCATGAAAGCTGTTCCCCCTTTCTTTTCCCATCCTCAGCAGATAATTGGATTTTCAGTTCAACAACATTTTAACTTTTCATTACTTAACATGATATGCATTTATGGTATAGAAACAGGAAAATGTTGGAGGGAAAATGGTCAGTTCAGTGGATCTACCACATGGTAGATGTGACCCAGAATTAAACTGTTCTGGGAAAAGGTTAGAGACATGATAAAGGAAATAACAGGATGACAACCATCGGATAACCTTTCCTCTTGAACCTTCCTAAAAACTCTGCAACATAAGTGTCACAGGGAATTGATCACTCATCTTCTAGTGGCTGCAAGAATTACGGTTGCAAAAACCTGGAAGAGAAACGACATCCCTAAAATTACTTACTGGTTTCAAGAAGCTTGGGATGTCTTAGTAATGGCAAATTTGTCTTATCAAGTCAGTGTTCTACAGTGGAGAAGGCAAAAAGATGCTTACTTGGAAATCTGGGAGAAAGAGCTAAAAACAAACCTTCTCCTGCCTCCAAACCAGAAACTTGAGAAACATTTTAAAATATTGAACCGCAAGTTCTATGACTAAACACATAAGAATAAATTTAAAATATATTTTAAAATTAAAGCTGGGATGAGAAATTGTTGGCACTGGATTTAAGAGCCAGATACTGTGTTCCAGGTGGGCCCAAAACCCACAACCTCTCCATTGAATAACAGGTAAATTTTATTGATACAGCAATGATAGCAGGTAAGAATAATGCAAACAATTCTATATCTACCAGTTCCAGGGTTTACTGAGTCCAAGTATGTGTGGCCAGTACGTGAATGAGCTTTACTGTGAGGCTCTCTATTGAATGTCAGATGTCAGCAGCCTGGAGGTCAGAGGCCAAGACCCACCCTCCCCCAGTGAGGTGGGTGAGGTGGGCTGGTGGTATGCCCTCTGTCCATGGTGGCCTTGGGTTCCCCTCTTGGGTTCTCTCTGGTGCCATGAAATCACTCCTTTTGTATTCTTGCCTTCTCCTGATGACTCTTCGTCTCTGGGCATTTTTGATTGGTCTCCCTGTGGTTGTAACACTGTCCACATTCTGTCCTGTCAGCATATTCCTTTGTTTCACAAACCCATAACATGCACACATCCTAATTTGGGCTTTCTCCGGTCTTCTTCTAATTTGATCTGTTCCTCAAAACCAGAAATCTCAAGGGCTCTTCAGCTGGGCACTGTGTCCTAATGCCACCTTATCTCATGTTATGGAACAGTGCGGTACACATCTTCAATTTTCCAGCCTGTGTGTCTGCTTGCTGCTTGCCTGTGTCAGACACAGCAGACTTTGAAGGAAACTTTGTCACAAACAAGCTTTTAAAAATCAATTAACCCTTGCCATTGTTCTAATACAATACCTATTTTACCTACAAGCCAATTCCCAAAAGCAAACCTCTAAATAGCATTTTCTAGCCATCAAAGTTGATCATAGGAAAGTAGGGCCAAAAGGGATATGGTCATCATAAGGCGAAGCATCTGTCTAACCTGCTTTTGAAAGTTTCCAAGGATGGAGGTTCCACAACTTCTCTAGGAGGCCTGTTCCAAAGCCTGACCACCCTCACAGTCAGAAAGTTCCTCCTAATCTCCAGCCTAAATTTCCCCTGCTGCAGCTTGAGACCATTGCTCCTAGTCCTGTCCCTGCAGCCACAGAGACAAGCCCGTCTCCATCCTCTTTATAATCGCCCTTCATGTATTTGAATACTTTTATCAAATCCCCCCTCAATCGTCTCTTCTCCACACAGAATAACCCTACTTCTTTCAGCCTCCCCCCATAACTTTTGCCTTTTAGGTGAGGCCTCACCAATGCTCAATAGGGCGGAAGAATCACTTCCCTCAATTTGCATCCTGTTAATACAACCCAGGATGCTGTGCACTTTTTTTTGCCAATGACTGATAATGAGATTTGAGCCATGCAGAATTCCAGGGAAAAGGAGGCAGTGAATTAGTGTTTAGAGATGAGGACAGACAGAGGCTTGGCATGGACAGAAACAGTGAGGAACTGTTGGAGGCAGGTGGGAGGAGAGCAAGGGAACACAAGAGTTTTGTGGACTTTGATTTGAGTTGTGTTGGCACTGTTGATAAAAGATTAATGTCTGTCCTTGTATATATTTTGGAGGGTAGATATATTTTTTTTAATGTTTGATCTGTTATTTTATAGGTTGGATTTATTAATACACAACTTTAAAAAAAAAAACACCCTCCAACTTCTTTATTGGCCACGCTGCTTCAGCATCTTATGGGAAATGCAGTTTGCTCCTATTACATCCCTATCCTGGTATTCAAACTCTATCCTGAGCTAGGGTTCCTGGCTAGAGTACATCACTTCTGGTGTACATCCCATGATGTGCCATCTCCTCTCTTCAATGTGTTGCTTTATGAGAAATATGGAATCACCAAGGAACCCAGCCTATGAAGGAGAATGGGGTTTCCAGCTGAATGTTTCACTACTTGAATTTTCACTGGAAAACAGGAAAAAGGAGGATATTTCTTTACTGTGCATAATGTTAGTGTCTTTGGCATGCTCTAAGAGTAGGATTAACCAGCCATTCACTTCTGCCTTCCATCACTATGTTCACTTCCCACCTAGACTCCTAAAAAGACGGTAGCTTTCTGTGACAGGTTATAAAAATAGATGCACCCAGCAACTTTAAAATAAGAATTAATCTTATAAATAGAATTAAGCCTGTTTTAACCACACTTCCCAAACATAACAAGAACGTGGATAATCATTGGGTGCTAAAATGATTTGGGAACACATACATTTAAAACAGGCTTTACCCCCCCCCCCCACATGCCAAGGCCAAGGTGCATTTTAATCTTTTCAGTCACTGACAGTGGAGGTGTGTGGCTTAGCAGCTTCATAGCACCTTTGTGCATGAGAACAACACACAGTTAATCTGCTGGTTCAGAGGTAAACAAGGATGCATTAGCTGATCTGAAATCATTTCAAAGCTTTTGGAAAGAACCCCCCTCCTCCTGCAAATTTTATGCTCATTATAACTACAGTGATTGGTTAGCAGCAGGGCACCTGCAAAACTGCAACCCCTCCAGAGCAGTTTTATGCACTTAGCAGTATATTAACATTAAATCACGTAATTATATTTTTTCATTTCAAAACCCTACTGTTTTTGCAAACCAGGATAGCTAAGAGGGAACAGATTCTTTCCCCTGTTCCCCCCTCCTCCCCCCGCCTCAACCCCATGCCACTCTTAACTGGAACGAATAGACTAATCTATCAGGATTCATAACCTATCTCAGATATCTTGGCCTCTCTTGAACTAGAGTAAATTAGACTTTCTAATCCTTAGCTCTTTTAAAGCTCCGGTGAACCTAGCTGTACCTGAAGCTCAGCCTTCACTGAGAGCTTGACAAAGTCTGTCAGAGATAGTCCTCGGGCTAGTACAACCTGTACAGAAGGGCCTGAGTTATTTTTAAAATTAAAGTGTGAATGGTTTCTCAGCCATCTCCTCCACTTTCTACATCTGTTCAGAGTGTCAGAGCATCACTTCTGCCTTTAAAATGCAGAACCATGGGTCTATATCTGACTGCCACTTAAAGTCCTAATAGAAAAAAAAAAAAGGACTGAGGCTTTTAAATATGTTTGCCTAGTTTCACTGAGAAGCCTGGTGTGATCCTGCTACCACCATCCTGCAGAGGGGATAGTTTAGAAATGATGGTCTGAACACTGTGGATATGAAACAGAAAATAGGATGCCTATCTAGATGTTTATATGAGCGTTCGACTCCAAACGTCTCGCAACCACCTATGAGACAGGGTTATCATTATCTCCTTCCTACAGAAGGGAAACCAAGCTACAAGGAGACCAGTTTGCTCAAGGTCCTAGTGAAGTTATATTGGACAGGATCCACATGGCTCTCTTTGACCTCAAGAACATCCCCCTAGCTTTTACAGCAGAAACAATGACGCACTGAATTCAGGCTAACAGATCTTCATCTGCATATTTAAAATATTCTTTCAGTGCTAGAGGTGGATCAGAGCCAAAAAAATTGGCCTAAGACTGAACTATCCTGGAGTTGACAGCAATGGGCAGATAAAGTATGTTATGTGTCTCTCTACTAACTGGCTAGACCCCATCAGCAGCCCGCTGCTGCTGCTCCTGCCAAAAGGAGATACTCGTATCTCATGTAGCAGAGGTCTGTGCTTGGTTCTGAGGTCCCCGAGTCAAATCCAGTTGATGGCTTGTCAGGGGGATTACTGCATTAGAAGTCAGAGGCTTGAGCCAATCCATCATATATTTAGGAGCCAGGCACAAAGTATGGATCCAAATCTTTATTGTCATTTATATTATAGAGACATGTAAGGTCCTGTACAAGAAGAAGACTCCGTTTTGTGGGCTTTGCACAAGGTAAATGGTTAACAGTCCCTGCTGCAAAAAAATTTACAAACTAATGATCTAAATGCAAGCTTCCTATGCGGTACAAAGGAGATCTTGATTTATTGTCCATCTGTGCTCTAAATTAACCTCATTCATTGTCTTGTCTTTGAAAAGAATGGCTCAGAGAAAGACCTCCCTTGCTTCCTATAGTATTTAGGGTGGCAGACTGGGAGCCCCTTATTAGGTCCTCCAGGTCCTCTATCACAGAGGACATCAGAAGCAAATAGAGGAGCAGTTTGTCTGTAGTTAGACCTTATGGTTAGGGACAGACATTACACATAAACCGGTTTAAGTGATCAGAAACTGGTTTAAACCTGAAAGAGAGCAGACTTTCAGTGTGCATAAACCAGTTTGAGAATGGCTGAAACCAGTTTGAGATAAACCTGGTTGAATGTAGTATCAGACTTAACTGATTTGGGTCAAACCAGTTTAAGCAATGTCTGTCCCAGACCTACAGGTTCACATACTGTCAGTAAACACAGATGCAGCTGGATACCAAATAATTAGGGCTGTGCGAGACTTCGAACTGTGCTTCGCATCCGGAGAAGCTTTGGAGTCGCTTCGGGTAGATGGAAGCAGAAAGCCGGTCCAGAGGTCCGGATCAAATCCCTGACATCCGAAGCGGCCGGATCCGAAGCTGGACTGAATAGCTGCCTACTCGCACAGGCCTACAAATAATTGCATTGACCCACAAGTTACACAAGACGTTCCATTTAAAACAGCTTTACATTAAGAGCAGCAAAGTTAAGAAGCAAGGTAGGTTTCTGCTTCTGAAGGTGTTTTTTAATGCAAAAAGGTGAGAGAGACCTTCCCTGTCCTCCATTTCTAATCAATTCCAAATGGTTCGCGGCTCTGCAACTCCGGCCTTTTCCTTCATTTGTGAAAGATCTCTAGCTGCTCTCGCCTGCGCTCTCCGTTGACACGGCTCCTGTAAGAGTACTTTGCTCAAAGGTTACCTTGATGCCCCTCCTAATCATTTTCAGCACCTTCCAGTGAACACAAAACTCTTTCCTCTCCCTCCTTACCTTCCTTCCTTCTCAAATGTTTATTCCCATAGTAGTCCTGGCTTTTGGTATCTTAACTTTGCTTGTTGCCATTAGCTCGATGAGCCGACAGCAGATGCTCATTGATCAGTTATTGTCTGACGCAAAAAACAAGAAAATGAATTGAAAAGACAGCGGCACAAGAGGGAAAATAAATCGCCTCATATACTTCATTCTGTAAAACTCCTCTGCACCAAGCCAGTGCTGTGGCAGGAGGTTTTTTTGGTTCTGTCACTGCAATTAAACCACATGTCTCTGAAGAATGCCAGTGCCTGTTCCAGCCCCATGCATCTGTGTACTAATATACTAAGGATTTTAACCTAAATGCAGCCATTTAGTGCCCAGAACAAGAGTGGAGATAGTAGCAGAAGGGATTCGTTGTTGCAGGGGCAAGCACAGCAGGCAGTGCTGGAGCAGAGGCAAGGCAGCTTGTGCATCTCTGGTTCAGGGATGATGGGAGCTGAAGTAACCAGAGTGTGTTAGAGGGGCCCTGTATCACCGCGTGGCTGCAGCCAAGCCCCTTCTGGGACCCTGCCCTTCCCCGGCTTCGTACCCCGGATTCCCATTTCACCTGGGGCTGTTGTGAAGGCTGGTTAGAGCTAGCTGTAGGGACCTAGGTGAGCCTTTCTTGGGCAGCGCATGAGCTCTGCTTGGGAACGTGAATCAGGTGAGCAGAGTGTACCCCGGAGTACCCAGGAAAAAAATATATATTTAAAAACACCTTCCAATGTTGACGCTACATAGGGAAACTCACTATATACAGCCCCATTTAGACTGGGCTTAGAAGTATTTCTGCTCCCCAGTGCTGTCTTTATGATATGCTCATTTCCCCCCCTCTGCCTTCATCTTGCGGCTGGTTCTGTATTAAAGCCATTAAAAAGCAGCAGCCTGAGGCCACACAAAAAACCCTTGCTGTTCAGGGCATGGGGTGTCAGGTGTTATCGCACCGGGACCTGGGCGAGCAGGACCAGCTGAGCCGGTCAGAGGAGAGGCACAATGGACTGCACCTGCTTCTCTTGACAGTGTAGTTTTGAATTTGACTTCACTTTAGAGATGCCCTAAAAAAAAGTGGTGGGGGGCATAAAAAAGAAGGATTGGTGCATAGCTCTAAAACAAGCAGTGCAGAGCTGTTCAGTCTTGAAACAAGCAGCCTCTGCTCAGTGACTGCTAAAATAGCACAGAAGCTTAATTATTATTACTTGTGTGGGGGCAGAGCCTGGAAGCACTGCAATCAGGGCCCATTGGGCTAGTTGCTACTGCCGTGACTGCAGCTCTTGCAGACGTACCCCTGCTCTCTCTAACTTTCTGGCTCTGGCACAGCAAAGTGTAGCTGCAGCAACACGGAGCACAGCACAGGCTGGGCAACCCACCCAAGGGGCCAAATCCTCCCAGGGGTGCATTTATGCTTGGCGGCAGTACGCAGTAGTTTTTAACTAACTTGGGTAAGGAGCTGCAGGTTGAGACGCTCATGGACAGAAAGTTCCTGAACCAAAGACCTTACACAAGTTAAAGGGAGGAGAGAAATGAAAAGACTTTATCCTTATTGTATAGGGGGGAACCGAGGCACTGAGATGGAAGTGACAAGCCCTGTCTGAGCCGACAGGTCCCCAAGTCCCTTTTCACTCTCCTGGCTCCAAGTCCAACCCAAATGCAGTCACCACGCCAGAAGTTGCCACTGGATTGTACCAGCCAATTTCCCTTGAAACTGGTGATGAGCAGAGGCAAATATTACATAACTGTCCAATGGGTCTGAACCAGGAGCCTGAATCCATTGCCCACTTGCTCCCGTGATTTTGAAACTAGGAAGGAGGGGAAGAGGAGAAGAAAATGCATCAATTTTTAAGGAAGCATGGGTCGATACGGTCCCTTGACATCCTGCTACCTCCATGCGTGTTGCAGGACAAGGGGACAGTGGATCCAGGCTCCTGGTTCAGACCCATCGGACAGTTCTGTAATATTTGCCTCATGCTCACCACCAGTTTCAAGGGAAAGCGGCGGGTACAATCCAGTGGCAACTTCTGGCGTGGTGACTGCATTTGGGTTGGTACGGGAGCAGAACGGCTGCTGCCTGTGCTCCCACGGATGCAGTTGCCTGCTCTGTTGGCTGCACGGCGTGTGAAGCGCTAGCTTCCCGTGTCAGGCGATGATGGGCTCATCTCGGCTTTCGTTGAGATGGAAAGAGAGTGAGTTCTTAACCCTCGTGGTTAGAGAAGAGCTTGAAAGCACGACTGAACAACGCGAGCACTCAAAAATCAGAAGGCAAATGAGAAATTCAAATGCATTCATTTCAACATCTCATGAGTGTGATGTCCTGAATCACAGGTTGCCAACACTAGTTTTTGGGAGCATTAAAGACACTCTCTATAAACAATGTAGTGCCATAGAAGTGAATTTTGGATGGCAGATACCCACTTGTAGTGAGGGGGATAGGGGAGGGGGAATAAAGATCTGCTTATTACTCATGCTTCAAGCTTTTTATCCTTTACTGACTCATTTTTATTTATTTGTTATTGCCTGATGATTGCCCCAGTGGCTGAGGAAGAGGTTTTTACAGGTCTAATTAAAGCCCCTATTATAATGTCTTTAAATGTTTTACCTTAATATTTAACATAATTAGGTTGGCGAGGGGGGGAGAAGGTTTGGCGCCTGGGAAGTGTTGCCAGCAGCTCCTTTTCAACATCGGAATTGGAATGCCCGTTAGCCAGATGAGCAATTAAATCGAACAGGAGAGAGCAGCAATCCATGCATGCAAGGGCCATATGCTTCAACCGACCCCACGTGAGGAGCTCTGGGAAGTCATGTCGCCTCCCACTCCCTTCCTCCAAGTGGCTCCAGGATGTACCCTATGCTCACGGCACATTTTTTGTGCCAAATCCTTGTTGATGAGGAATCCTCTGGAGAACAGAGCGAGGCCCAGATCTCTCTCTGCCTCAGCCTGGCTGCCAAAAGAGCACCAAAACCTTGTCCAGAGGAGGATCTGGATGTGGATGTGTGATGTCCACATGCCAGTGCTCAACAAGAAGAGGCTGGAGTTGAGCATATGACTCTCAATCGGGCTCCTTCAAAGCCAGGCGGCAGGCTGCCAACATCAGCAGAGGATGAGGTACGGCAAACTGGCCACTGTGCTGTAAAAAAGTGGCAAGGCTCTTTTTTGTGTGTGTGCGCTCATTAACCTGAGAGCTAGTCCCTGCATTGGGAGGGGAATCCAAGTCCCCTGTCTCTGCCCCATTTACACCGACCAAGGGAGGAGAGGCATGCAGGACCATGTCTAGGCTGCAAACTTCTGTTCCCAGCTATAACGCCCTCAGACGTTCTCTGCTGCTCTGCCTGGATCCAGCAGCAATGTAAGCAGGCCTTGTGGCACTCGGAGTAGACTTACTAGCGTGGTCAAGCAGCAGTGCCAGTTACTCCAGCCTCGACGCCATGCAGACTGGTTCTGGTCTGTAAGGTGCTTCTGGATGGATGATGAGTTTGCTACCTAGACCTCCATTCCTGCACTGGGAGCACACAGCTGTGTATAGAAAGAGCTGGGCAACCCCAGGACTGTCCTCTTGGTCAACTTCCTCAGGGTAGAAGCCAGGAGCTCCACCTCTAGAAGACCTCCACACCCAGTCTAACCTTCATGGTGATGGCAGGGAGCAAGATCAGCATCCAGCTTTTGCATCAGTTATGCACCTATACAGCAGGAAGCCCTTTTATTTTGCCAGTGTGGAGCACTGAGGCCTCTGGTGCAGCTGAGAGCCTGGCTCCCACTTTTGCTCTTTGGAAAGGTGCCATGATAGCAATACTCCTGAGTATCAGCAGGCCCGGCCCCATGGCTAAAAACATCAGCAAGGCTCACATTAATAGTAATAATCATATGTTGCATTGATACAGAGCCCTTCATCCAAGCATCCCACGCTTTCCAAATCTAAATTAATTATGTTGCAACCCCCTGCCCTCCATGAGGTGCGTAAGTGCTCTGTCAGCTTTTTTAGGGGAAAGTATTATTTTTTCGTAGTGATTATTAATTGGTTGCAAGTTCTTCATCCAGGGAGCAATTTAATTCTTGCAGCTAAAGCACAACATTTGGAGTCGGAGGACAACGGGGTTCTTATTCTGGGTTCTGCCAATGATTCACTCCCGTGACTTCGGGCATGTCACTTAGCTTCTCAGAGCCTCAGCCTTCCACACCAGGAGAATGGGGGGAAAGGAGTCACAGACAGCTTTCAC
Organism: Crocodylus porosus; assembly: GCF_001723895.1. NCBI lineage: Eukaryota > Metazoa > Chordata > Crocodylia > Crocodylidae > Crocodylus > Crocodylus porosus. Next base: position 6,396,303 of record NW_017728939.1, on the reverse strand, counting down.
CCAGGGGGTTTGCAAGGCTGCATCCAGGAAGAAAAAAGAAGGTGAACACTTCCAAGTCTTCATAATCCACTTCCTGGAACAGAGGCATTCTAGGGACAGTGGTTCAAAAAGGCTAGAGGCTAAAGGCTAAAAGGTTTAGAGGTTACACAGGAATGCTGGTAAAGGGACTTGCTGTATAGCAAAGGGAAACTGAGGCAGCAGTAGCAGCTGCATGTCACAGCTGCATTTCACAGTAGGCCATTTACAGGTCCCCAGATGAAAGATGCTCCAGGATCAAACTATCGCCTTCCTTCATTGATTTTCAAAATCAAATCCATTTCTAACCACACCAATTTAAGTCCCTCCAAAAAAGAATGGCTGAGGGCCAAATTCTCTCCACAGTTACACCAGTGTATATTGGAGTCACTGCACTGACTTGAAAGGGGAAGGAACACGGAGGGGGTAGCCTGCCTTGCTGTTACCTACCTGGATGCCCACCCCCTGCCCCCTGCCATCCACAAGCCCATGGTCCATGTGGCTGGGAAGCAATGCTCACTTTTCACTCTGGATTCTCCTGAAGGAGGACCTGAAAGCCCCACAAGGCAATTCCCAGAGCTCTCTCATCCCCTGTCCCCCTTTCATTGACTTTCCCTTGCAAATATAAGGTAGGTGGAGTGAAGAATTGGGTACCCCCTGGAGAATTAACTGCATCCCAGAGGGTTAAAGTCACAAGAAAGTGAATTCAAGTAGCAAAAAGGCCTTTCTAGTCTCCTGGAACATGCTGCCCCTCCCTGAGGGTGACCAAGTGCATACCAAGAAAAGGAAGCAATTTCTCTTCCCTTCACCTGCCACTGCTGGGCTTTGAATGTGGCAGATGCTTAACAGCACATCTACAAGTGCACTGAAGGACAGGGAAGCGCTGGCCAACCCTGCGTCCAACTGACAGCTGAGCCAAAGGGTAAAAATCCACTGGTAATGCATCTGATGTGCTACCCACGTGGTGCAGAAGGTCTTGCTCAGCACAACGCAGCTGCCCTGCCACCTGTACGCAGTCGCATCTACCGACAGAGTGCAACAGGGTGGGTTCCTGCAAGGCATTGAGGCCTTCTGTAGCCTACGGCGTCCTTGACAGCAGACTTCCTTGCTGCTGCTGCTACTGAACCTTTCTTCTTCTACGCCAGATCTGGACTAAAACTGACATCAGCCTCAACCAGGTGCGAGCAAAAACAGGATCGGGCCTGCAAGGCGAATCCCATCTTGCTCTCCCCCTCTGCTTTCGTCGAGCGGTTAGTTACTGTTCAGCCAGCTGACTGCCCCAGCGGGGGGCTGGGGTAGACAACAGTGATACCTAAGAGATAACAGATTGTCAAAGCAATTGGCAGGCGTCCCTGACACAGCCTGCTACAACTCCCCAGAAGTCAGAAGCAGGCTGCTCCCGCTCCCGGTTTCTGTTTATTGAGTGGGATCAGTAAATGCCACCACATTCAGCAAAGCCGGACTTCCAGCATTTGGGGCTGGGCTATTTCATTCTGAATAGATAGCTTTTTTGCCCGCCCCCGGTCCCTCATGCAACAGCCTCTTAAATCACATTGGATCTCCTGCCCCCTCTTAAGCCCTACTGCTCTCCTTTGCCAGGGCAGTGGGGTTTGGTGGATAAAGCACTGGGATGGAAATCAGGGGCACCTGGGCGCTGTGCTTGGCTCTGACCACTGCCTGGCCTTAAGCAAGTTCCTGTGCTCCGTTTCCTCTGCTGTAGTCCGGATGGACCCTTTCTAGGGCCAGTTTTCTCTCGTGGTACGTATACATCGCCTAGCATGAGAGGCGCTAACCAACGTGCCACCATAAAACAAATAACAGTTCATAGGAACGGCAAAAAAACAACCACCCCAAAACCCTGAAGGCTGAGCTTTCTGGTGTGCAGCTTGGTTCTCCCTGCCAAACCCCCAGGTCCCTGCTTCTTCAGACTCAGTCTCTCTCAACCCTTTTACAGGTCTGCACTGGAGCCAAGAAGTCCCTCCTGAGCTGTGGCAAGTCCGCAGAATACCTCTGCATCCCTATTGCCCCCTCCCCACAACACACACACCGTACTTCCATATGAAAGAGAGTAGTTGGGCTTTGATAACATTTAATACAAAACAGTCATCTCCCCATCCGCTCTTTTACATTCTTCATCACCTGAGCATGCAAGTGCAAATCCCACTGATTTGAAATACAGGCTTTTGAGCCTCAGTTTACCTTTCTGTAGGGAAACAAAAAACAGAGAGACAATGCCATTCCCTACATTTTGCAAAGTGTTTCCAGACCCTCACACAAAAGGCTATCTCAAGGCTGGACATAAGAAAAAAATTCTTTGCGGTCTGAGCTCCCAAGACCTGGAATAGACTCCCTCCAGAAGTGGTGGAGGCACCTAGTCTGGACTCATTCAAGAAACGCTTGGATGCTTATCTTCCTGGGATCCTTTGACCCTCGCTGACTTCCTGCCCTTGGGGCAGGGGGCTGGACTCGATGATCTTCGAGGTCCCTTCCAGCCCTAACTTCTATGAAATCTATGAAGTGCCTATGTTAAAGTGTCGTAGCAGCACAGCCATACGCTTAGTGGAAAATTCCCTTTACCTCCTGCAAAGAACAAAGCCCACATGCAGGAAGTGGATGTCCGTTCATTTTTATCTTTCACTGCAAGGAAACAGCCAGATCATTTTATTTTCATGCCCACTGGAGGAAGCCAGGAGAAGCTTAATCCACGAGCCTGTCAGGGAGTTTTCTGCTCTACTGAAGTGATCGCAAGAGACAAAGTGAGCAGTGGATGCACTGAGAACATCTGTCAGCATCTGGATGTGCTTGGAGTTGGGAGACTACACAAAGGCATCAAAGGGAAATGCCAGACAATCCAAAACAACACCTACCAATGCCGAGGGTGCCCTAAGCATAGCCAGCACAATTCATCCCCCTGTTTAACTCCATCCTGCCAATCCACCAGGGATTTATGCTTGAGTCTACGGGAAGAAGGCTTCAGGTAGGAAGTCTCCCAACAGGCTTAATACATATTGGATCACAGAAGGGAATGGTTTGATGTACAAAAAAGATTCAAATCTAGCAAAAAAAAACCCCAACTTGATCTCACTTTGCCCTGCTGCAGTCAGGCAGAGCCCTATTTAAAGTATAACCTTGGACTCAGTTCTTGCTAACCTGCTGCCATTATGAAAAGATGCCATGCTGCTGGGAGAAGAGGGGTTATGAGGACAGAGCTTAAAAATAAATCAAGCTCTCTGCCTCTTCGGATGTAATCTATGAAAAGGATTTGGCTGTAAAAAGGCACTGTGTAAATGGGAGACGTTATTATTCTTTGACAATAAAAAACAGCAAACCCATAGTTTCCTTATATCTGCTTGGGAGTAAAAACATTTTGCAGATGTCTCCAGACAGGCATCTTAACTGCCTGCTGCAGCTTAATTTTCCATTTTAGGTTTTTATTACATTTAAATTAAGATTATGCCTGTGAGCAGGCAAGGGCATCTTCTAAAATGTATTATCATTGAACTTTCCACTGCTCATGCCACCTTTGCTCTGAAGCTGCAAAATAAAATCCGTTCTCTTTTCTGTGTCATCTGCTGGACTCTTCTCTAGGTATAGAGACAGGTAGCTTTCCCAATGATAAGAGAGCTCACTTGCTGCATATTTTACTGTGCTGTTATTAAGTTTAGGTGACGAGCCTCAATCAGGCACTGCATCTCATTGTCCTAGGCACTGGGCAAGCATGTGATACAAGGATATGACCCAAAGAGCTGAGAATGCAGGCAAACAAACCATACAATGGGTAAAAGAAAGGATGCAGGTTTAACACATATATATGTGTATTAGAAGTAATATGCAAGCAAGCGAATTCATTTTTATCAAGCAACAAAAAGTTCAAACTGTGAATTAATTAAATACTTCATTAAAAGAAAAAGATGTATTTGAGGAAAGTATTGACTTGCATTGCCAGCAAGCTACATATCCAAAAATATTACAAAGCACCAGTCTCATTTTAGTCGATTGAAGAAGAAAGATACAATTTTCCCTTTGGGGGCTTTCACATTTGTACTTCACCATGTTTGGCATAACTGTGCCAGATTACTTCATGCTGTCTATGGCCAGGGACAGAAATGACCGGTATGAGTGATCAAAAACTGGTGCAAATCTGTAGCACAACAGAAGTTCAGTGCAGATAAACCACTTTCAAAATGGCTGGAACTGGTTTAAGATAAACCCAGATGGATATAGTATCAGATTTAACTGATTTAGGTAAAATTGGTTTATTGAACTTCTGTCTCAGATCCCCTCCAGATTCAAGTTAACTTACAATCCACCAGCATCCCAGGATGCTTTGCACCTCCCCCATTACCCCTCATAGGGTGGGCAGGCTAGACTTAGCCCAAGCAACACCTTAGGGAAGTGACAAGAGAACTATATTTTCTGGTGCAGAAAATGCATTTTTTCTCCCCGAAAAGGGGTGTGTGTGCGGGGGGGGAGGGGATCCTAAAATTAAGACGCATCTTCTACACTGAAGTTAAGTAACCAAAAATAATTGAAAACATTTGAGATTTGGTCAGCACCCCTTCCCCACAGTTTTGTCCTTTCTTATTTGGCAAGGGCAGAGTGGGGATCTAACCTATGCACTAAAAAATACAATAACCTTAAGTTGCTATTAGTCTGTATATAAGTCTGGTAGTTAGGCATCTCTGCAGTTCCCCTTCTAATGGAAAAGGCAAAGAACAAAGAACACGTAAGTGTGTGTGTTTCCATGTGTGCGCACACATGTGGAAGTGATGATAATAGAAATATTGCTTAACTTTCTGTTCAGTTTTTATACGAACTTTGCCCTTCCTCTCACCTCTTTCTTTCCCTTAAATTCTTGCCTGCTTCACTGTTAAAGATGCTGGAGTCATACTGTGCAAGTATAAATTAAGGTTTCCAGGTTGCCTAGAGGATTGAGAAGCATCTTCTCTAAAATAAATGTGCATCTTTAAATCCCCTAATCTCCTATATAGCAGAAGTGTCAAATGTACAGCCTGCAGAGCCATATCCTGGCCTAAGAGAGCTGGTTTAGGGGCCGGGAACTGGGGTGAGTTTGACACACCTACAAAAGCCTGCTCTACAGCTTGTGATCCTTTTATGTCTATGGCACCTTCACAGTTTTAATAATCTCCATTTCATTGAGGCAGCTTCAGGTTTTGCCAGCCAGAATAGTGCGGTTCATTACCATAAAGAACAACCTGCCTGTCCTCTAATAAATATAGTGAAAAGTGAAAACTTCCTTGTAGTACCTTTTACTGGACAAACTGAATAGATGGGAGAGCTTCTGGGCATAATTCAAGCATTGAGTGCACTTGGTTATGGGGCTTGGACCCAAAGTACTTCGACCTGATGAAAGGCACTCGATGCTTGAAAACTTGCCCAGCAGCACTGCCAACTACACAACTGGTCCAATAAAAGATACCACAAGAAAATCCTTGCTTCATATTTCCTGGACCATCATAGCTACAGCCTGTTACCTTTATAAAAATACGGTGATGGAAACAAAATCTGTTTTTCTTGTTTCCATCTGAAGTAAAAGCTGTTCAGATTGAAAGCTCATGGCTACTCTTGGTATATAAAGAAACATCATGTGTGCATTTCAAAGGCAAAGTGAGGCATAATTTAAGTTATATCGTAGTTATAGAGGCATAGAGAAGTAGGGCTGAAAGGGACCTCCAGAGGTTATCTAGTTCGCTGGTTTTCAACTTGTGGTCTGCAGACCCCTGGGGATCCTTGGACTATGTCTAACAGGTCTGCAAAAGACGACTATGATCAATCAAAAGTATGTGAATCCCATATTTACAAGTCAAAGGAGCCCACACCTCCATTCATATTTTTTTAGGAGTCCACAAATGAAAAATCACTGATGTAGTCCAACCCCCTGCCTGAGGCAGGATCATCCCTATCCAAACATCAGTTCCCAATTCCCATATCTGGATTTGCCCCTTGTATTCTGGGTTGATTGCATTTTGTTACGTTAGCTTGAACAACCCCATTAAGCTACTATTGAAAAAAAAAACCCTGAAGATTAAATGTGAAAGGTCTTTGGAGAGAATCCTTCAGGACTTCCATGCACTGGGGAGAGAGAGGGTGTGGGAAGCAGGGAAAAGGGAAAAGAACTGATCCCAACATTATATCACTCCCATTTTCTACAGGTGGACAGTCAGGTCAGTGGAGAAACAACATCTCGGTCCTAGGGTATAACCAAAGGAACATCCATTTCAGAGCAAGCCCTTCCGTTCTGCTCAGTTCACCATAACCCCCCTGGAAATGTAAAAAAAGTGAAGCACTTTCAGATCATATCCAAGCTGTGAAATGCACGCAGTTCCAAATTACAACTGGCGTTTCTCAGCCCTCTGTTAGAAGCAAGCATCTGGCTCAGTATTTGAGGGCTACTACGCAAAGAATCAGACTAGACGAGCTTCCACACTGGAAGCAGATTTCTATGGTGTCCACAGACATAGAGAATGAATTTCTACACCTGGGCTAGAGCTGCAGCATTTACCTGAGCTGGTCACAATGGGGGGAAACAAACCTTAATGCATACAGGTTTCCCTCGATTTCTGCTGGTTCTGTATGTGCAAATTCTTCAGTGCAAGTTCCCTTATGCAATGACCCTTTTTATACCCCAAATTCATTACATGCAATGTAAATTCACTCTTATGTGATTGACATAGGCACCTCCCCAAGCAGGTAAGTCTGTGGGGGGAGGGGAAAGGGCCGTGTGCCCAGAGCCCCACTCACCCCAGCCCCTGCTGGAGCTGCTCTGGGAGCAGCCGACGTAAGGTGCCTGCAGCCGCTGGGCTGCACTGTGCCCCAAATCCCACAGGGCTCCCCTTGTCCCTGTTCACCACAGCTCCTGGGCTGTGCTGGGCCGTGGTGCAGGCAGGTGGTGTTGGCTGCTCCTGGGGCCACTGCAGCAGGAGCTGGGGTCAGTGGGGACAAGCGGAGGCCCAGGATTGCAGCAGGGAGCAAAGCAGAGGGAACTGTCAGTGGGTGCAAGGTGCGGGACAGAGGAGATGTGCACCGCAGGAGGGTGGAGGGCTGGGGGGCTGCGCCGGGCTCTTCCTGGGTGCAGCATGTGCCCCCAGATCTGCAAACAGGACGAGAGCAGGCTGCCACTGCAGGCTGGGGCTGGTGACAGCACTAAGCTCTTCCTGGCGCTTGGCGGTGGCACTGGAAGGGGAGTGTAGCAGGTTGTGGGGGTGTAGCAGGGGGCCTTATCAAGGCCAGTTTAGCTTTGGCCCACCCACCTGTCCCAGCCCAACCGCCTGCCTTCTCGCCCACCATGCCTTGATGTTATTTAATTAATTACTGATCTTAATAAGCAGGAGGCTGCCCATTTCTTGCCCTGATGCCAGGGGGCGCGATCTGCAGCTCCGTACCTCCCCTACACTGCAGCCCAAGCCTCGCAGATGGCATCCTCTGTTGTCAACATCACCGGCCCCACTCGGGGCCCCAGAATCCTATTTGAACCCCACCTGGATCCCTCCATTCAGGCGGCCTATTCCACCTTCATTCTAGGCTGCATAGCTCCCTGAGCTGCTTACCCCTTACGGGTGTGCTCCCCCCAGGACCTTTGGCTACACTGGCCCTGGCCCACCTCCAGGCCAGTCGGGAACCCCAGGCCTTCAGCTCTAGGCGTCCCTCACGGTGGGCTCCTGGCCCTTTGACCCTTCCAGTCCTGGCCCCAGCATTGACCAGTCAGGGGATGTCAAGACAGGGTTTTTGAGTCTATAGCCCCACACTCTCACTGGGACCCACCTTCCAAACCCTACAAGGGGGTACCCATCTGGTTGTGGGAGCTGCGGTTAAGGCACCCCAATCCACCTTTCCCCAGGGTAGTAACTGGCCTGGCATTTCCTGGGGGCTCCTGTGCCACTGGGAGCCTCACCAGGCTGCCCACTCCTGGCAGGGTGCAGTTTTAGGTCATGCCCAAGACCAGGAGCCTCCTGACCACCCCCTACTGCTCCTTCCTTGCCTCCAGAGTGATCCATGAAGACTCACAGCCAGGCGATGTTGCTGCACCTCCAGCCAGCTGCAAAATGCCCTGTTTATATGGGTGACCAGAGCTCTAAAATGGTCACCGCAATTAAGCACCTGCTGGCTGCTTGGCCCCAGGTCTTAAAGTGGCCGGCACAAACAATGCCACAGGGGGCTACCACCCTCTACCGGGTCCGCTGTCCACCCTGAGTGCCAGGAAGAGCCTGGTGCCGTCACCAGCCCCAGCCTGCAGCGGCAGCCTGCTTTCATCCTGCACTCAGATCCAGGTGCACGCATCCCCCGGGAAGAGCCCAGCACAACCCCCCAGCCCACGACCCCGCTTACATTTCCCTCCGCTTTGCTCCCTGCTGGAGCCCCAGGAGTGGCTGCCGGGCTGCGCTGCACCCCTCTGACCAGCCCTCCTCTAGTCCTAGCCTTAGCCTCCCCCTCACTCACTGCTGTGGGAATGTATCCCTATTTCTTACTTTATAAACTGGGTTCCCTTTATGGGACTTCAATTTATGTCCAGTTTTCCGGGAACGCAAGTACAGCATAAATCGAGGGAACCCTGTACTGGTCAGTGCGTTCTACAGACAAATCTGAGAAGTCGCTGAAACACTATTTTAGGAGGTAAGATTACATTAATAAAAGTGGAGGGACAATGATTAGGAAATAAATAAGCCTATTTCGCTTTGTCGAGATATGACCAGAATAAATCACAGTTCCCCTGACCTTTTATTTTTTCTTGTTATTACAAATCTTTCTGACACATTTTCCAAACTCTATGGATTGTTCACATGCACAAATCTACCAAAAACTTTATACACTGCAGCTTCAAAATTTGCTTTCTGAAAATATTTGGGTAGATGTCAGTTGATCATAAAATAGAACACAAAATGCACGTAAGCATTCCTGATGCAAATTCCAGTGAACATTTATAGTTTTTGGTTTTTTCCACTAGCCACCCAGATGTAATAGTCACACACTTAACACTAAATCTCGAAACTAAAGGTCCTATTTACAAAGTCACCGAGTGTGTAAGTGTGCATATAAATCACTTACACAATAGCATGCCTATTTTCACATATAGTTAGCACCACTGTATATACAGAACAATTAATTATGCCTAAATACAGCTATTCTTGTATGCACATTTCCTGATTTACCCATACAGTGGCAGCCATTGTTCACTCAGATTAAGCACATAATTCAGAGTGAATTTGGGTGCATTATTCTATTAACCATGCGAGAAAATGAGAGCAAACCCCAAATCCACCTTTTTCTGTGATTAAAATGAAACATCACTACATATATGTCTGCATATTAGTGGCGTTTCATTTAAATCATGGAACAATGTGGATTTGGGGTTACCTTTTTAACTGAAAATTGGGGGGGGGTTTAAATCAGAGAAAACCAGGATCCTTATGGATAACACATTCTCAAAGTACAAGGATTTGGTGATCAAGGTTGGAAAAACAGTCAATTTTAGAGCCCCCCCCTTCTGCTTACAGAGATAACAGACTCTTCACCAGTCAGCACATTAGTGTAGGACTTGGAAGACTTGGGTTTGAATCCCTACTCTGCCACTAACTTTTGCTGTGACTTTTGGGCAAGTCACTTATCCTCTACTTTCCTGTTTGCCATCTGCAACATGCAGACAGTAGCACTCCCTTACTGCTATGAGGATAAACCCATTAAAGACGGCAAAACACTCAGAAAATACATTTGAACCATTAAAAATTACTTGAGTTGTCCAGACAGCTTCATACCAGCCTGCCTGGGCACCTGTTATTGAAACTATGAAATGGAGAGAAACAACCCCTTGATTAGCCAGAACTCAAACTATTTTGAAGCCATCAGTCACCATAAACACCACCGGTGCATGCACAATTCCCAAAAGCACAAGAGTGCAAGACATAATCTTTTGTTTCTCCATAGACTCATTGCTCCCTTCTGAGCAATTTTTGCTTGGGAGGCAAAGACTTTGTGCCTACTGCACTGCTGAAAAGAGACCCCTGCTGAGCAGATATTTGGGCAAGCTGGGCGCGTTTTGAGATGTTATGCATTTAACTGACATCTAAAGAAGTAGCGTAACTATGGGTGAACAACCAGGGCACAAACACTCCTCACTGTCTTGGAAAGTGCAAGAACAGAGCTGCTGCCAGCCCAGCTGCCACTGCTGCCCCTGCCCCCACTGCTGCCCAGGGAGCAGATCCGCTTTGTTATGCCTTGATATCTAACCTTACACAGACTGTTTTGAGGATCCTCCCCATACACGATATATATCTTAAATAATAAAAGCCATGATATTTTCAGAAGTGCCTAAGGTCCAAAACCCAAGGCATTTTTAGGCAGTTATGTGCCTCTGTACCACGGAGGATCGGAGCCTAGGGGAGTTAAGAGCACAAAACTCATAGGATAGAATTTTCCTAAAATGCCAATGAGCTTAGGGGAATTAGGTGCCCAAATCCTCTTGGAGGAATCCCAGCTTTTCACTTCCAATGAGATCTGTGGTCTTAAGTCACTGATATGCTGTTAAAAATCCAACTTTAAGCCTCTCAGGGTCTGCGTGCAACAGTATTTACTATATTGTAGGCACTACCTGAATGTAAATAAATAATAATGAAATACGTAATCTATATAAAGAACAGTAGGAACAACACCACATACGCTGTAGAAACAGAGCATCTGTTGGATGCATCTTATTGCTAGAATTACAGGTTGCCAACATCATGTATAATGATATTTGGCTGAAACCCGAATAAAGTGGGATTCTACCTACGGCCTTATGAACCATCTTATTTGCATATTGATATGCAAAATAAAACACCCATCAGGCATTCCTTCTGACGCCTGTGCTGTTCTCCACAAAAGTTCTGCAAGTAGAGTAGAGCCAAGCAGTGCAGTGAATTACTAATGTTTAAAAAAAAAATCTATTTAAAGTGGCAAGCATGATCATTCCTTTCTGGTTCCTACAACCAGGAACGTAAGCTGGAATCCAATCAGGGATGATGAGGTAATGAGAGGTCACAAAGATGTTCACCTCTAGGCCGCTGGATCCAATCCAAATCCTGTTTGGAATGACCAAGGCTTTGTTACTGAAATGACATTTGCTTAGTGGATTTGGCTTTGCATCCATTCAGCTGTGCAGGGAACTTCTTCCACCTATAGCCTGATGAGCAGGGTTTACCATCTGAGTCTACTATCCACTCACCATTGATTCAAAGCCTGCATTAGTGGTATGAACCTCTTACTGACTTTAATGGTACATGATTGAGGCCTGACCTAGGAGTATGGTCAAGATGTCCTCAGCATAATTACAGAGAATCTGTTTCATATGCCATGGATTTTTAAAGGGACACTTTAAAAAAAAAATCAATTTTATCATATACCTTGGGGGAAAAACAAGCCTTTGTAAACTAACAGCCACCCCTGTCCCCACCAACCACCTCCTCTGCACCTTCACTTAGGAATTCAGTTGTTGGGCAAATTGCTAAATGCTTGATGCGATATTAATGAAGTTAAACTGAACCCTCAAATGCGATTTTTTGGCAAGACTAGGACGTGGGGTAAACAGCGGCAGTCACCAGTTCATCAATTAGGTTGAAAAACTCGACATGCCCTTGTTAGTGGATTGTTTTGATGGTAAATGTTGACTTTGAAAGGTTTGGTTATTAGGAGTTCCAGCGGCTCGGCATGGAAGCTTTAGCTGTTTACTTTGCGTATTAATGCTTGGGGCCTTTGTTTGGAGAGGATGCTATGGTGAACGCATACTAACAATTCTGTAATCTCCTCGAATGAGGTGTCCCTAGAGGTAGTTCAAGATCCACGGCAGAAAGGAAGAAGGGTAGTCTCGAATCAAAGCCAGCAAACCCTTGCTGATGAGCAGAAAGACTTGGACAACAGGAACTGTATCCAATAGACAGGAAAATGCAGTCAGCTGCATGGTTTGACTTCAACTTTTAAACAGTCCCCAGCCTGTGTCTGAACTTGCGCTGCATGTTCTTCGGATTTAACAATTTGACTATGTCACCTGCAACGTCACTGGCCTAGAAGCCCCCGTCTTTCCATGACTGGCAACGGAAATGTGCCATTTGTCTTATTCCCCTAGCCCTGCAAGTTAATGGTAGCCCTGAGGAAGAAATGGAGTGGCTAGACCATTTTCAAGTAGATGGAGCATCACTCCATTTGGTTCAATGGAGCTTCTGTAACCCATATATGCATCTAGTGTAGCTTCCCATCCCGCTTAGGAAATAATTTAACCAAGGACAGACACAGCTGAACCTACTACAGCATGAGTTACCAGAGATGAGTCCTTCGGAAGTTGTTCTAGGTTCAAGTTGCATTGCTAAGGCTACATATGGAACATGATATTATGCAGAGCAATCTTTCATTGAACCCACAAAGCCATAGCCAGGTTTCCAATACTTTAAGGCAGGGGTGGGCAAAATGGTGGCCAACTCCATTTCCCAGCAGCCTCTGCCTGCATCACTGTGACTGGTTTCCATGGAGACCTCAAAAGCAGGCACCAGCATGACTGTTTGGGGTCCGGGTTTGCATGGAGACTAGCCCCAGCAGTGCTGGCAGGACACGCAGCAGGGCGGGATCCTGCAACGGTGACCGTGTGGTCCGGAGCCAGGGCAGACCCGCAATGCTCTGCTTGCATGCCCCTGCCCGGGGTGTGTGGGCAGCAGATTGCAGCTCTGCCCCAGCTCTGGACCATGCTATCACTGCCACAAGATCCTAGCCCTGGAGCAGCTCCCTGCCCAGCTGTGCACCCTGCCAGTGCTGCTGGGGCCGGTCTCCCTGGAAACCCTGGCCACGCGGTGCCACCCACAACTGGGGTTTCGTTGGAAACCGGCCATAGCAATGCAGGCAGAGGCTGCTGGGAAATGGAGTCCACTGTGGGTCTGATCCAGTCCATGGGCCAGACTTTGCCCACCCCTACTTTAAGGTCAGTGTGCACTGAGGACCAGAGTCTGGTGCCAACCTGGTATAAGTGCCTTCTGTTTTCAGGGAGAGGTAAAACCCTGGTGAACTTTTAGCGCAAACTAAATCCCCAAACCTTCCACATGCTTTAAAAAACCCTTTTGCTCGCCTCTTTCTCCCTGCGTACTCATTTTACACCACTTCTGCGCTTCCGGTTTCATAGGAGGACTGCAAGGAGGAAAACCCAAGACTTGCAAGACACGCTTTTGCTTACAAACAAGCTAGCAAAGTTGTGTAGCGCCTAAGTCCCCTAGTAGGGTCTATCAAGTCTCATCTCCTTCATTTTTTGAACCCTTTCAACACATGACACTTGCACTTATTCCCACCAGGTTAAAACAGTGCCAGGTCTTTAGCTGGGGTAAATGACCTCAACATCTTGAATTGCACTTGGCTCCATTCCTTGATTGACACCAGCTGAAGATCTGGCCCTTACGGTTTGTACTATTATAAAGTGACACCATATCCTCAGTTTGCCTTTGCATCTCCCTGCAGGCTCTCTGCTGCCTCCTTTTTTCCTGGTACCCAATCTCAGTTTCCCCTCCTCCTTTTTCTATGCCACTCTCTGCTTTGTGCCATCTGATCAGTCCAGTTAATTTCCTCCCTAATTACTATGTCTCTCAAATCCATCTCTAATTACAAAGGAATGTTCTTTAATTTAGACCCAAATTTAACTCTGGCCCACGCAAATCTGCCATTATCTGGCTCTCACTAATGCCTGGATGTTCTATTTCTGGCTGCAGGGGGCGGGGGAGACAAATGAATTTTGTGCTGAATTTTGGCAGATTTAAGTGCTCTGTGCCTTGAAAGGGTACAGTATGGATGACAGCAAGGCAAACATCCCTGAGGCTGGACTGCCAGCAGCACTAATCCAAGGCTGGTCAAAGTTAATGGCAAACCTTCTACTGAATTGAAAGGGCTTTGGATCATATATGCCCCTGACCTGACCTAGAAGAGATGACTATGAGTAGAGAGCAAGTAACTATCTGTACTTCTTCATCTTGTTGAGACTGAGAGCAATGGAGAAGATATGGTTATCTAGCTGCAACTAAGCAGACAGAGACCCACCAAGCTCATTCACATTCACCCACTTTCAGACTACAAAGCCATTTTTCCTAGCTAGTTTAAACTGGTTTTGTACAGGGGTCCTGGAGGAAAAAAGCTTTGAATCCCATTATTAATCCCCATCTTAGAGCTGGGTGAAAAGCATATATCAAGTTTGTCCTTTGCTTCATCTGCCCGTGGGTAATCAATGAGTTTTTCCAGCTATCCACATCTCAACATTATATGTCAAAAAAATGTTTGTAAATAATGAATGGATGCGGCCAAATTTTCATCTGGTGCAAACAGGCTAGCTACAGCTCACCAATGCATTTATGCCACTTTAGGATATAATTCTTCACTTGCGCAGTGTGTACGAACAGCAAATTTTAGTAACCGATACTCAAAATTTGAGTTGCATTGGTTCATGTTGACTGGACAGACAGATTACACGATACCGTTTTCTTTCCTGAACAGATAGATTTGGCTCTTAGACAAATACATCTAGTGAGAATACTGGGGTGCCTATACACGAGCCAGGAGGCTGCTCTGATGTGCTGTAATAACAGCATGTTGGAGCAGAGTTGATTCATAGATTTCATAGACATTTGGGCTGGAAGGGACCCAGGAGGATCATCGAGTCCAGCCCCCTGGATAGGCATCCAAATGTGTCTTGAAGGCGTTCAAAGCAGGTGCTTGAACCACCTCCGGTGGCAGTCTATTCCAAACCTTGGGGGCTCGGACAGTAAAGAAGTTCTTTCTTATGTCCAGCCTGAACTGGTCACGGAGGAGTTTGTGACCGTTCGATCTGGTCATCCCTTGGGACGCTCTGGTGAACAGACGTTCCCCCAGATCCTGATGAGCACCCCTGATAAACTTATAGGTGGCCACCAGGTCACCCCTGAGACTGTGCTTTTCCAGGCTAAAGAGCCCAATGGCTCTCAGCCTCTCATCGTAAGGTCTATTTTTCTGACCTCTGATCACACGTGTGGCTCTCCTCTGCACCCTGTCAAGCTTCTCCACATCCTTTTTGAATTGTGGAGCCCAAAACTGGACGCAGTACTCCAGCTGCGGCCTCACCAAGGCCGAGTACAAGGGGAGAAT
>NW_017728939.1:6362044-6381131 GCF_001723895.1 Crocodylus porosus | reverse complement strand
CATCTATGGATGCAAGCCAGCGTTTTGCTCGCTTTACTAGCTGCAGCATCACATTGAAGGCTCATGTTCATCCTGTGGTTAACCATGACCCCCAAATCCCTTTTATCTGTAGTGCTAACCAGCATAGCACTACTGAGCCTATAAGCATGGCACAGGTTTTTCTTCCCAAGGCGGAGAACCTTGTATTTTTCAGTGTTGAACACCATCAGGTTCTCGTCCGCCCGTTTCATGAGTCTGTTCAGATCTGCTTGGATCACCCTCCTGTCCTCAGGTGTGGATGCTTTACCCCAATGTTTGGTGTCATCGGCAAACTTGGCCAGCCCACTTCTGACACCAATGTCCACCTTCATTGATGAAGATGTTAAATAGTATAGGCCCTAGAACAGAGCCTTGGGGGACCCTACTGGTCACAGCGCACCAAGACAATTGGCTTCTGTCGACCACCACCCTCTGGGTCCTACCGCAGAGCCAATTCCCCAGCCAGAGGATCATGCTGAGGTCAAGCCCACAGTTAGCCAGTTTAGCCAAGAGGTGATCATGGGATATCAGATCAAAGGCTTTTTTAAAGTCAAGGTATACAGCTTTGTGACAACGTTTTACATTCTCAGCTTTCAAGGCCCAGTGAAGCTAACAGGCAAGCAGGCATATACAGCCTGAGAAATTAAAAACATCCAAACAGCGTTTGATAACAAAGATAATGGATTTAATCAAGTCTGCTGGAGCATGGTAATTACTGCACTCCAGCAGCCCCTGCACCTCGAGTTTTAGGTGTTTGAAGCAGGGTCCCCATGCTTCAAAATGGCGGTGGGAGCACTTTAACTAAAGTTAATTTGACAAACTTTAGAAAAAGCATCCCCACTGCCATTTTGGAGTGGGGGGACACTGATACATGAGATGCTCTGGACACTTTAATTAAAGTGGCTCTCAGAGCCCTTCCACTCCCGGAGCATATGTAAAAACTTACAAATTTAATATTCACTTTCTGACACTGTTTTTGAATATGCCTTGTGGTTAAGACACGAGTCTGGGAGTCAGGAGCCCTGTGGACTGTTCCTTGATTTGGCATTGACTCTGTGTATGACTGGGCAAATTGCTCTAGCTCAAGTTTGTACAGGTATTTAGGCGTCTACAACACAGAGATGTGTATAGTGGGATTTTCAGAGATGATCCCTGATTTCAGCCATAGTTATGTACCTAGGGGCCTTTTTAAAAATCCTATTAAAGGCCTATGTTCATCTGTTAGTGGCTTTATGCATTTGAAAATGTGGCCTTTAGTCTCCTTGTGACTCTGTTCCCATATCAAAAATGGGGATGATCCTCTTTTCTTTCTCCCTTTCATACAATCATAGAAAGTTAGGGCTGGAAGGGACCTCAAGAGAGACCAATTTTACCTTGGGGGTCTTTAAGAGGAGGCTAGACATGCACCTGGCTGGGGTCCTCTGACCCCAGCACTCTTTCCTGCCCAGGACAGGGGGTCAGATTTGATGATCTGCTCAGGTCCCTTCTGACCTGAATCCATGAACTCCCTGCTCAAAGCAGGACCAGCCCCAACTAGATCATTCCAGCCAAGGCTTTGTCAAGATGGTACCCAATGGATCATTTAATTTTCCAAAGATTAGAGCAGCTCCAGTTAAAATGTATGAATTAAACTGGTGCACAGCACCTTTGAAGATCAGGTCTTTCAATTGTAAATCCTCAGGGGATGAAACGGCCTCTCCCTTCCATTTGTACAACACCTGACACAATGGGGTTAGCACCCGACCACAGGTGAGGTCTCTAGGCCCTATATACATATAACGAATGGTATTGGTACTCAGTTAAAGCTCTCTTGTCTTGGAACAATCCTGTTAGTTTGGTGGATTAACATTTGAGGAAGGTTATTATTTATACCGCAGCCATTCCTAAAGGCCTAAATAGAGATCAGGCCTCACTGTGCTGGATGCTGTGTATACATGAAGGTCCCACCCCAAAACTTGTAACAATTTGATTATGAACACAGGAGGGGTGTGGATGTAACATACTACTTTGTGTCTGGTGAGAGAGAGGGGCCAGAGTACACACTTGCATACTCTTTCAAAAAACAAGTCTGTGACAGCAAGGAACTGGGTTTTGGGGCCTGGTGTTTCTTTTCTAGGTTTTGGGGCTGTTGGTTTTCTAGGCCTACCTGTTCAGTCCCCAGAGCATGGGAGTCTACTGCACTCCCACCGCAGAAGTGCCGGCTGTTTAGTTGAGCATCTTGTTCTGCGTAGCCTTGGAGACTACTGGTTCTGTTCCTTCACCTCATAACCAAGATGGTATCCTTCCCATAAATGCTGCTTTGGGGCATGGGGGGGGGGCACATGCCCCATGGCCGATCCTGCCAACTGGGGGGGTCCCCCCTCGGCCAATCCTGCAAATGGGGGGTCCCCCCTCAGCCAATCTCATTGACTGGGGGGGGTCCTCCCCCACGGCCAATCTCAAGATGGCCAGTTGTTGCAGCCACTTCTGGGAGTGCCATGGCACTCCACTCTCTGGCTGACACTTATGGGGGTGAGGGGGACCAGTGCTCGCACCTGCCCCCCCTGCCCATTGCCTGAGCAGGGAGTGTGGCTGGTCAGGGGTGCACCAGCGCTCTCAGTGGTTGCACATGTACCCCCTACACATCACCACTGCTTTGGGATACAGTTAAGGGCTTAAATGAGTGTTGTTTACACTATTCACCCAGCTAATGACTTTACTACCTAATGGAGAGGACCAGACCAGAGACCTGAAAGTGAAAATCTCTGTAACAGAATCTGTGAGATGGCCAGTCCCCACCTTCTGCCTTCCACAAGCTAGTAGATATTTTTTTTTTTTCACTGAAGTTAAACTGGAGGGAGGTTGGAGCAGTCTAAGCAGCACTTGTATTCACTGGGTTACTATGAATAGCAAATGCAGTGCCGCGTGGTACATTGTTAGCATGCTGTATCAGGGAGTAGATGCACAAGTCATAGCTTTTCCACTTCTGAGACTTCCACACACGACACATACCCAAAGCAAGACCCACAAGGAAAGGGTAAGAAAAAGAGCAGAGGAGACAGAGCTACAGACAAAGCAGGAATCCTTTCTTTTAACTCCAGCCTTATGATTCAGCATTTATGATGTTAATAATTTACAACCGTGAACAACAAATGAACACAAAGCTCTGTGTGGGAGACTTAAACATGAACGGGGAATGACTGGTCTCCCTTATAATTGCCAGTCAGTCATATTTCAGAGACTTGTCTATCACTGCTAATGAGAATTCAGTAATGAACAGCCTTCCCACAGGAGCTGCAATCCCCAGAATAGACCACTAGCCCATTTCGCTTGGTATCCAGTGACCAATACTAG
This sequence comes from Crocodylus porosus, assembly GCF_001723895.1. Taxonomy (NCBI): domain Eukaryota; kingdom Metazoa; phylum Chordata; order Crocodylia; family Crocodylidae; genus Crocodylus; species Crocodylus porosus. The sequence continues at coordinate 6,377,780 of NW_017728939.1, read as the reverse complement.
ATGCTGGACAGCAGAGGTATAAAAGTCTCCCTTAATGCACTTAACTGTGTCATGCAATTCCCCACACACCTCTTTAGTGATAGCAACGATAAAAGGGAGCTATCTACGGGAGCTGATTCATTTCCCTTCCCCTACCGCAGACTGTAAAGGAAAGAAGTTATGTTTCAGCCAACAAGGCTTCCTTGGGATTCTTACAGATGAGTAACAAATTGTTCTCCTTGACAGTGTTTGCAAGAGATGCCAATCCACTGCAGGGCTGTACTGTAAATAAACAGCTGTTGTGTGTCCGTATGGCTTTGGTTTTGCATGGAACGAAACATCAGCCTTTAGAAAAAAATATGGGCCCCGGAACTTGTGTGATTTGTAATGATATGGCGGTGGGAGAGGTTGGGAGGGCGGGTGCTGCTGACCAACTGCGGGTATGTTAGACGCGTTGTTCCTGTCCCAAACTTGGAAACCACTAATGGTCCTGTTCTGCACTTTCCAGAAGCAGAGCCTGGGATCTTCAAAAGGGGCTTATAGGAACTAGGTGCCCTGATCAAATGCAAAAGTGTAATGAATCGTGACCACATTCACATAGAGACACTATTGCCATCAGACAGAATGAAACTCAGGTACGACTAAATGAAATGCTATAGCAGGCAGTGTATGGGCTGTCAGGATCCATCATCATAATTGTCTTTCTGGCTTTTTGTACCTATTAATCTTCCAGTATTGTAACATATGCCTATACCACCCAAACTAAAGGAAAGCTCCTTCCTCCTTACCCTTTTTGGAGTCTCAGTACACTGTTGACAGCCACGATACATTGTAGCATTGAGTGTCTTGCATGAAAATGGCCAATATTTTTCTTTTGGTCATTTTCAAATTCTTGGGTATTATTGAGCCAACAAATCTCACTAAAGAAATGTGTTTCTCTCCTAATTCTGCCTTTGAGAGGTTTGGGTGTTTTCAACCAACCTGTAAAATTAAAGGCTGAACTTTCTGAGGAATAGGTGTAAAGTCAACTTCCTAAATACTGCATTCAATAAATTATCTATATGGCTGCTGCAGGCAGAAGAGGCAGAGTCAATCTGTAATTAATAGTAGCAGAAGCTCTGGGCCAGACTTCTCCTAGCTAAAGAAATGTGTTGGGTAGGAGTCAGTGACAAGGTGTTTCAAAAGGACATGGCATCTTTTAAGGTGGTTGGAGTTGGGGGATCCATGGTGAAGGCAGTTATTGAGATTGGTGGGACAGCAGCAACCAAAATGGGGTTACCAGCATTTTCTAGATGCAATTAAGGCCACCTCTGGTGAAGACCAGCAGAATTTATATGCATATTGCAAATAAAGAAACCACTCACTCTCTTCTGGCATCTATCGCTGCTTCCTCTATCTGGGGAAACTGGACCGTGACAAATTATTTAATTGTATTATGGCACTGCCTAGAAGCCCAGTGAGGCACCAGAATCCCTCTGTGCCAAGGTTTATGCAAGTAGGATTGGGGCTCCAGCTGTAGAAACAAACTGGAAGACACAGCTCCTATCTGAGACAACTTCCTGGCATCTCCCTAGATCATTGTCTTAGCAAACCAACCCTAGAGGGGCCATATCCCCCACTTGCCTGAATAAGTCCCGGAGGATGTCTTCTGGGAGCCAGTCTACTGGGACTTGATGCTGCATTTCTGGAGGCTGGCTCCAATGAATTGGTTTGGAAGCTACAAGGCACAGAACTAACAAGTGCCACCTCGCAGCGAGGATTTTATTCTCCCCAGTCTCGCACAGGAGACAGGGAGTGCATTTTAACAGTGGATTGTTGACTGCTTGTGGGATCTTTCATCCAAAGCTCATGCTTTTCACCTGTCAGCACCAGCACTGCAAACAATTTGGACCTTCCTGTGACCTGACCTTCCCTGACAAGGCGTATGGAGTAGCAACAGAAGGATTGTCCAATAGCACATCCTACAGACCTGCTTGGGTCAGTGGAATTAGAAAATTGAGATCGCTCTTGGAAAAAAGAATAACAACATGAACACTAAGCTGAACTGCTTCCACTGACTTTGCCTTTTAATTTCATGATAATGGGCACCAATTAGCTTATGGAAACACTCATCTTTGAAATATTCCCTGGGCTGCTATGAAATTGGCGTCAGCTCATCTTGTCCATTTTTCTCCTGCAAAAAACCTTTCGTTTTTAAGGAAAATAAAGGAAGACAACATTTTAGTGTTCAGCTTTATAGCTTCCAACCTATTCCTCCCTTAAATCAAACTCAATTGTGCCTTTGTAAATGCCGCCTTCCATCCAGAATGACTTGATCCTTAGTCGAAGTGTCATATGCTTTTATTGACAATGCGGGAGTGGAATTTGAACTGTGTTTTATTTATTTATCCGATCTGGTGCACTGTTCTATATTGCAGAGCTGAGGTAGAAAAGCAATTACTCCCAAGTTTCTCAACAAGGCTATATATTTTTGAAAGGCTGGTTTCTCGGACTATCAAATGAGTTGTCTTGCTTTAAGAAGCAATATCCAGTCTATCGTTCTCTCCAGGTAGTAGAAAGTTTCTTGTGCAGCCTTTTTTCAAATTAGCACTCTAAAATATGCCCAACAATATCTTGTGCAAGAGAAAACCTGCTCATATCCTTATGTGACCCATCATCCCAAAGCAGCAAACAAGTTATACAGCTGTTATAGTACAAAATTGGTTTGTGACTTTGTTGCCGATTTTGCTGTCTGAGATATAATTAAATATTATTCAAGTGCACCGGAGGTGATATATTACTTGTATTGAACTTGCATAGATTTATTTAGACAGGAGGGACTTCTTTGGTCCATTATTGCGTTGCTGTGGCAGCATGGTTAAGGTGTCTTTATGGAGATCCAGAATGGTGCTTCAGATTCACACCAAAAGCTGCTCTCAGGGAATCCAGCTGTAAATGGGTACCACACTTCATCAATTGAGTTGGGACTCAAAGGCAACTAGACATGATATGGGCCACATCACTTCCTTGTGTGCCATTGGCTACAGATACTGTTGTACCTTAGCCGAACTGGCCTCATGGGCCGCTGGGCCCGGGAATACTTTGACCTGTTTTGATTGCATTATTGTAAACCTAATCAAAAATTATCCTGTTGAAAATCCTGTCTGCTCAATAATCAGCATGGATACAAAAACCATCTATGTTAGTTGCATCTCTGGGAACTTTCATATAACAGATGCAAAATATTTCTTTCCATCTGTACTGGGGTCCCACTCCAGGGGTGGCCTCAATGCCCTGGGAGCCACCTCAGACCTTATCAATGCCGCTCTTTTTGGGGCAGTCTCCTCTTCCCCTCTCCTGCCATGCCCTAATGGATTTATCTTTTAGAAAGAGGAAGGCTGCCCCACGCTCCCCAAGCCTGGTCTTATACTCATGAACCCAAGTGACCATGCTCATTGCCTTAAGGGCTAATTACATGGGCCCTGTCCTCCCCAGTACCCATGCCTATGCCTTGAAGATGTCACACACATTAATCAAATTGTAACTGCCCCTATAGGCTTCTGACTCTGATCATCCTTACATTATCCCCTCTCTGGGCTATGGATACTCTGTACCTCCTTCCCCCTGGTCTCTGGCTGTGGCCCTCCTGGCCTTCAGCCCTCCTCCCTAGACCCTGGGCCTACTGTTAGGCCAGTTGAGACCTATGGACTCTCCAGCCTTGCCAATCTCCCCATGGCCCTTCTTGGCCTTCAGCCCTTCCTGAGCCCTGGATCTACTCCAAGGACAGTGAGATCTATGGGCCTTTGGCCCTACCTGCTCCCTGGGTCCTCTGGCCCTCTGCTTCCTTTTCAAACCCTCTAGCCCCTGCTCTCTCTGGGCCCTCTGGCCCTTCTTTCCATAGGCCAACTGGGACCTTCTTACTTTTCCTTAGTCCCTTCCACAAACCACCAGATGTTCCCCAGCCCTAAGGCTGCGGGCTAGCTGCAACTCCCAGCCCTAAGACTGCATAACCCACAGACATACTTGGCGTGAGCCAGAGTCGCTCCCCAGCCACCTGTTCAGGAGCTCCTTCCCTGCCAGGATAAGACTCCTTCCTTGTCAGGATAAGACTTCCTACCAACTTCAAGCCCTAGGCTTATATGTATCTCAAGCCCAGTCCCCTTCCAGTAAGACGTCTTCCCTAGTTGTTTTCTCTTCTCTTAAACGCCCTATTACACAAACATTTGGGAATCATTATCACCAAAAGCCGTGAAGAACACATCACAGAGAACGGGCCTACTGTATACGAATGGAGTATACATTTACTTCCACTCCTGTCAATTTGGCCCTGTTCAGAAAGGAGTTTGGGTAACTACAACTGTCTTCAATGGCAAGTTGCCAGAAAAATCCTAGCAATATGTTCGTGACCCGTATGTGGACCACTGAGAAACAGCCTAGTTGTCCTGTTGAGTAGGTGCTTAACTCTAACATTATGAACTGTCATCTCAAGCATGGTTTTAAAAGATCTTGGATAGATTCAAATCATTGCCCTCTTTGGCTAGAAGAGTACAAAGTTGGTTTCTTTTCAAGGCTAGAATGCTCCAATTCCAGAGGAGAAAGCCTCACATTTAATTTCTGTTGCCAGTGTTTCAAACAAGCCATTTGCTTGGCAAAGCAAATCCTTTTGTGAGGCAGCAGATCAGCCTTTAGTTGTGATTCATAGATACTCAGGCCAGAAGCAGCCATTATGATCAGCCAGTCTGACCGCTCAGATAGCACAGGCCAAGGAATTTCACCTGCATCAAGGCCAAAATTTCTCACTGAACTAGAGTGGATTTTTTTAGAGAGATGGCCAGCCTTGATTTAATAACTCCCAGTGACAATGAATCCTCTCCATCACTTGAGCAGTCGTTCCAGTGATTAAATACCTCACTGCTTCAAATGTACACTTTATTTTTCCAGTTTGAATGTGGTTTGCTTCATCTTCCAGGCTTTAGGTTTGATCCTGCTTCTTTTTCTCCTAGATTAAGAAGTCTATTAATATTTCAAATATGCTGCCAGTGTAGGTATCGTGGGCAAACCTCAAAAGATTCAGTTGGGACAAATGAACATTGTGGAAGACAGACAGTTATCTAGACATTTGCCAGTAAATTTAAGTGGATCCACTGGCTTTTACAGACTCTTGCTTTCCTCTGATTGTGTGTTATATATCCCAGCTCATGTCTTTCTCTATTAGGTTACGTCTTTCTTAATTATTCCATCAGCATTTGGGTGGCTACAGTTAATCTCTCTGCTTGGGTATCTCCTTGCTATAGCTCTAAGTGTGCAAGTGTAAATTTAATGGTTTAGGACATGATCCAGCCCCTAATTAACTCAGTCTCATGCTTAATTTTATAGGATAGGGGTGCTTGACCCTTGGCCTGTAGGCCACATCCAGACTGTGGAGTTGTCATCTGGACTATCCGGCTCCCTGCATCCAAATATTTGGTGGGGGGAGACTGGTGGCTATGAAAATTGAGGCTCCCCTGCTGCTAAATTTCCAGACCTGTGGGGAACATGGCAGGCTGGATACCATAGCCCTGCATGTAGATGGGGTGTGCAGGACTGATTGTCATGGCACAGGACCCAAGGAGCCCAACCCCACACAATGACCCCATGAGTGAACCAGCCCATAGATTGGCCCCACATCGTATATCTGTCTGTAAGGTGACTAAGGTACATTCCTACTGAATACTCACTGGAAACTTTCTGTTTTGCTTTTACTAAGTAGGTGTTTAATACTGAAGGTCTGGATTCAAATGCTACTGAGGAGTCTCTGAACATAGTCATGGTTTATTTTGTATTTTTGACATTTTACCTACCCTTCTCACACCTGACTGCAGCTTCTACCACAGTCAGGAGGATCCATCAGCATTTTAGGTATATGTGCTGATAATTATAGAAGGTAACACATCAGGCTAAAACTTGACCAAACTGAACTGCCTGTAGGCAGTTCTGAGCTCTGCTGGGCCACCTGCCCCCCCAATGCAGGCTAGCTCTTTGTCTTCATGTCAGTAATGACTTTAGTCGCTGACACTATAAACATGACACGCTGCACTTCTTAACATCCTTTTTCCTTTCCCTGCTCCTCCTTTCACCCGTCCATGTTCCTAGAACTGTAAGGCCAATTGACATAACTTATCTTTTTCAAACACTGGTTGTCAAACTCATTACATCTTTTCATGTCAGCTTCCATTAGGGCTTTGGGTCTCAGTGATATACAGCAGAGCTGACATCTCACAGCTGCTGTCTGCTCCTCCCCACCCCCCACACTTTTTCCTATTTTGTATTTCATTCTCTTGCCAAAAAAAAAAAGTTTTCAACGTGCATGCTCTTTCATGAGCCATTTCCTACCAAGGCATAAGGTTTTACAGGAAAGGACAGCATTGTAGGCAGAGTCTAGAGCAGCAGTGCTCAACCATGCAGCCCCATGAGCCAAATGTGTGGTCTGTGGGTCAGATCTCATGGCAGGGGTAGTCCACGGGCCTGACCCACTGTGGGGTCAGTGCATGGGGTAGGTCTGCAGGTGTGACCCCATGCACCAATCCAACCCCATGCACTGGATCCACCTGCAACAAGGCCTCGTGTGCCAGATCCAGCATGACCTTACACATCAGTCCAGCCCTATATGACAGATCTGGCCAGGGTGTGACTCTTTCCACCAGCCCAGCCCAGCCCAACCCTTCATTTGGGACTGCATCATCCATCCTGGGGACACCCCATGGATCCAGAATGGTAGCAACGTTAACTGCTGCAGCTCCACACCGGTGAGGAGAGCCCTCTGGGCTGGATGACACAGCTCTGTGAGCCGGATTCGGCCCATGGGCCAGAGGTTGAGCACCACTGGTCTAGAGTACTTTGGATACCTCAAGAAGACTTGATTTTCAGAACATGCCTGAGCATCCCCCCTTTTAAGTCAGGCAAACTACAGTGAGCTGCCCCCACCTAAAAATCACTACCAAGTGCTCAGCTCAACTGTTTTGCGACTCATTTGATTTGAAGCATTACTGTCTGGTCCTACTGAGAACACAGGGGTGGTTACCTACCAAAACATGCGACTCCCATGTTATACGTGTTAGTCACAAGGCTACCTTTCCTGGGTACCAGCACCCATAACCAAGAGCACCTATTCCTATGTGCAAGCTCAGCACCAGACAATTCTCAGTTCCTCTCCCTCGGGGTAGTACGGTGTGTGTAGGTGGCATAAAACTATTCAAGACCGTCAGCCCTGTGATCCACCTTTAAGAGCTGCAGCCCAGACTCTCAGCCTTGGTGTAGATAGTGCATGCAGTCATTGCCGCGTTGCACTATTAAGCAGGAGAAAGCTGCAGAGCTACAAAGAGAACGGTTGTCTGTCTCCACCCCCTGTCCACTCTCCCTTTCAATGCACACTCTCTGCCCGTGTGACACACAATATTGGGCAAGAGGGACATGTGATCTGACCCCGTTAGTGGCAGTTCTTGTGCTCACTGAGGGATCAGGCCAGTGTAGCAGTGCTGGCAGGTGGACTCAAGGCAAACGCTCAGCATGCACAAGGCCAAAGATTCAGAAAGATCCTCTGCTTGATTCTCCACTGCCCTGCACCTAGTGGCCCCTTATGCACAGAGCTGTGGCAGAGGCCCGAATACAGCTCCCCAGTCACTGGCTTTCCAGTGCTGTTGGGACTTAGCCCAGCAATGGGTTACCTCCCAGTGACAGTTCTGGTATTGGAGCTAGGAGGAGGAGGAGGAGAGGAGACAGTAGGTGGAGCACAGATCCAGCAATCCCTCTCTGTTCCCAGCATGCTGCTTTCCACCCCACTGCCTCCCTTGTGCCAGTGGTTGCAGCTGGCACACGAGATGGTTAAGTTGCTTTCCAACTTTCCGCCAGCAGAGATTTCTCCCACGCAGAAGGAGCTCTCCAACTGGGTTAACGGCAAGCATAAGCTATGCAAAATGAATGTAGGGGAGTGGAGAATCAATTCGTCCCTGTGCCCGTGGCTGCACACCTGTGCAAAGTGGGCGTGAGCTATTGCTCATTTGATTGCTCTCCAAGGAGCCAAGCATGAGGGAGCCAGGTTCATGGAAAGGGGCACATGCCCTACTGCAGGACAGCATGTGCTTTACATGAAATTAGGCATGTGTTTTAAGTGCACTGTTGCTGCCATGAATTGGGGCAGGAGACAGCCTGAGAGAGAAATGCAGGGAAAAGATGAGAGAGACAGAGAATGTGCCTGGATAGTGGGGATTGATAACCAAGTGGCTGTTTTCTGCACAGTTTAGAAAGTACAAAGCAGTATAGATATTAGGATTACAAAAACCTTCAATCATTGAGCTTTGGAGATTATGGCCTACTTAGGAGGCAGAGACATTGCTACATTTTGGCACTGAACTCAGAATCAAAGCCTGCCTGAATAATGGATGCATGTGTCAGCTTGAGGCTGATACTGCTTTTGATTGGCTTCTGCAAGATCTCTCCTGCCCTCTCCCCGCCACTGGTGTGCGCACACCTTGGGTTGCTTGCTGTCGGTTGAATCGAAAGGGGAGCAGAAAGAAAGCAGCCTTGCCCTTGCTCAAACCATGCCAAGTCGGTGCTCCTTTTGCAGGCTGCTGGGTGAGCTCTGAGGAAGGGACAGGGTGGAAAGCCTGTATGCTTATCCTGCGATTGTCCTCCAAGGACGGGGTGGGGGGGTGACATGCACAGGTATGAGCACGGGGGTAAAAAGAAAGAGAAAAGATTTGCTGGTCTCAGCTGGTTGGGGGGGTGGGGGGAGAAGGAAGTGCCTGTGATGCATGTTCCAGTCTGAGGTGCAAGAGATTTGGGTTTCATATCCAACTCTGCCACAGGCTTCCTACCTGATGTTAGGCAGGACACCATGTCCAAATAGGACCGACTCACCCTGTCCAACTTTTTAACTTAACCCTAGTGTGCAACAAAGATAAGCAGCAACATTTTGGATGGGTCCTTTTTATTGTAAAGACAAAGGTGCAGCGTGGGACCTCCATCAAGGGTCCAAGACTCAACCGTCTCCTTGGTCTGATATAACCTGAATTTGGAGACTTTCAAGGCACGCTGCAATAGTCTAGCTAGCTTTGAGAGGGACTCTGGGGAAGACTGGGAGAAGACCATGAAACATGGAAGGGTCCTGAAGGAGTAGGTCAGCTGGGGTCCTGCAGGTTGAATGCTAGTGCTCCAGAGGTCTACTCTCATTGCCCTCATTGCATAATTAGTTCCATTAGGGTGCCCATGGCCTTGGACAGACCTCAATCTTTACTTTGATGCAAGAAGAAAAGATTGCACAACACCTAATGCAGCATGGTCCTGGGTACACCTGAAGGCTCTGCCATACTATGGATAACAATGTTAGCTCCAATTATTTTTAATGATCTGCTTTGCACTTCCATAGCGCAGCATCATCGCCCAGACACAGCTCTGGAGGGGGGGACTCAGGACTCTATTTATATCACAAACTATTTGCAGCAGGGATTATGCCTCCCTGCGTGTTTGTGTAGTGTCTAGCATGAAGAGCTCTAGTCTCAGTTGGTGCCACAATAGGCCTAAATCATAATAAGAAAAAAGAGTGCGACTGAGAGGGATATCCAAGAAATTATACAAGCCCAACTATGCCACAGTGTGATTTTGGTCTTCCTTGATAGCAGTCTCCATATGAGGTACAGTCACTCATCTTTGAGCTAAAAGGCCTCCTTTTTGCTCAAACCTTTGAAGACCTATGCTTACCCCCAGCTCCCTTCTTCATCTTTACCTTTCCTCCCACAAATTACCTGAGCATGGCTAAGATGCCAGCAACTTCCTTCACAAAGCCCTTGCATGCGTGCATACACAATGAATGCTCAGCTTTGTCCATCAGATGAAGGAGCTGTGCATGAAGGGAGAGGAATATGCATAAAACAGGAGGTGCATTTGTCCTTCCATCACCCCCAAAAGCAGGCAGAGCCAGCATTCAGCCAAGCAGTGTCTCAGTTATAATTGAATTTTTTTGTTTCCCCCTCACTGCAATTTCATTTTCAGGTACCAGGGACATCCAATAAACTGAAATACATATATATTTACACCTTGTTCACATATGGCCTCCTTCCTGGTGGAAGTTTTGCTCAAGTAAATGCAGGCAATGGAAGGTGATAATAGATCTGCAGATTAACCAAGCCTGCATGATTGACTGGAGGTGCAGGCTGTGTAGAGAGGAGATGAGAGGGAGAGCCCCCCCCCCCCCCCCCCAAATTATATATTTTTTGAGTTCACATCAATTACCTACATTTCCAACTGGATAAGCTCGAATTAGAAGGTTTACTGTACCCTGCTGACAAGTGAAAGTGAAGCGCTCATTGTTAGTCTTTACTGATGCATTACATATTGGGTGTTCGTTGGAAAGGAGATATCTGAAGTAGAGATCAGGAGGAAAATAAAAGAAGACTGCAAGGAAGAAAGAAACTAAGTTGTAGACAAAAAAAGTTTGAATTGATGTGCTAATTAGACAGCTCTTTCACCCACCCATAGCTAGAAGTACACCACCTTACCCTCCAAAATTTCCATACAAGCATAAGCAGGCCCCATTTGACAAAACTTATAGATAACTGCAGAGCTTTAGTTCCCATTGACTTCCATGATGTGTGCTTAAAGGAATCAAATTAAACAGTTGCTTAATAAGCCTCATTGATTAATCTTAGCAAAGGAACTGCCTGCCTGGCAAATACTCAATTAAGTGATTCTCACCCAGGGTGCCACAGTGCCCTAGGGTGCCTCAAGATCCTTTCAAGGGTGTTGCGGGATGCCATGCAGTGTTGGCACTGTTAGGTGTGCAAGCACAATTCACAAGATAAAATGCAGAGATTTCAAACAGGAATCCATAGTCTTTAAGCCATTTTAACTCGTTGTGGCCTGAGTTCTTTGCAGAGGAAGAATTGCTCTGTTATATTTTTTTTGTAGTAAAAAAAATAAAGAGCAAGCTAAAAGCATACCCAAAGGGTGCCTTAAGTCCAGAAAGGCTGACAATCACTGGCTTAGTTAGATAATAAGCAACTGAGATAGACTGGCTGCATTTTTCTTGGGAACAGAGTGATCTATATAGGACAGGTTGGGTGCCGAGTACTTTAAATGAAGTGGCCAGCCTTTTTTAAGTGCCGGAACAGGAGCTAGACTCCTAAGCAATTCTGGCCTGAGTATCTGTGGACTTGGAGCCAAAAAAAATAAAATAAAATGCATGGTAGCACTACAGAGATTCAAGCAAACATTTCACACTACACATCTCCATTTGCTTGCGGTTATCAGTGGAGCACTACCACTATCTGGTAGAGGGATGTAGTAGTAGAGCTGTTATGGTGTCCTGCTGCTGCTCTGGATGCACAAGTTCTCACCCCTGCCAAAAGCTGACCCCAGGTGTCAATGGGCACTTGGGCATTCAGGCTGGGAAGTCAAAAAAACAGCTGGATGTGATGCTGCCCCCTTCCTCTTTTGTAGCCTGCTGGCTGAGAAACAAGCCCAAAGAACCTCCTTTATTGCTCAATAACCCAAAATAAATGGGGTGCAATGTGTTATAGCCGTGTCTATCCTGTACCCCCATCTTTGCCATCTGTGGGATGGGCTACGAGATTGGTGATATAAGGCTGTTATGCCAGACCTATGCCACTGAGGTTAAGCTTCTCAAGGAAGAAGATCCAATTCAGCATAGCTAGGGAGGGTGATTTTTCATTGCAATAGTTGCATATTCTTCATAGAGCTCTGCCTCCTGCTGTCAAGCTGTTACATCACAATCAGACAAAATACAAAACAGAAAACCTCTAGAACTTGTTGCAGAGGAAGAAAAACAGGGGGGTTTTGTTGCTTGGGTCAGACGATACCACAGGAGCTTTGCAGTCTTGTTTATGCTACAGGGGCTCCACACAGGAACGGGAATGCATGCCAGACCTGGGGTCTGCTTTTGTGTCTCCTGCTCAGTGATTGGAACTTTCCTCTGGAAACCAATCACTTAACTAGGCTTAAAAACAAACAAACAAAAATAATAAAAATCTTGCCTAGTCATTTCCTCTTAGCAAAGCAGAACTGCCTGTGTATAAAATGCAAAATGGGGATAATCAACACTTACCTTTTTCACAGGGGTGTTGGGAGGGTTAATTCGTTAATGTTTTGAAGTACTTTGAGTGCCGCAGCAGAAAGAGCTGCAAGTGAAAGTTAACATGGTTATTATTGTATCCTTGAAATGCTTTTTCCCCCCCTCCAAATAGCGAGAGCGTGAGCATCTAAATAGTTGGATAAGCCATCTGCATCTGCCCATGCGCTTAAACTGTATGTGCTAATTAAATAATTTCCTGCAAAACCTGTTTTCAGTAGAGGAACTACGAAGGAAGATTCTCTCTTCCTTTTCTCGACTCTGTAACTTTAAAAAGTTTCTCTCGCATCCAGTGGGAAACTGAAGGAATTTTCCTTACCTCATTGTTATAAAATTTGCATCATGCTGGCTTAGAAGTGTGACAGGGACAGCTTTCAGGCTGGTCACAATATTGGCCTGCCCCCGTCTGGGACAGTCTACCTTGCCTCCCCTGCTGTACTTTTGCCGTTATACAAAATCAGATATTAAATTTAAGCAGGAGGCTGCCCATTCCAAGCCCCCATGCCAAGAGCAAAATACATAGCTCTGACCTCCCTTCACTGTGTCCCATGTCTTGCAGATGGCATCCAAAAATCACTTCCAACTCCCCCAGCCCCATTGCCAGGCTGCGCTTGGCCACTGGCCCAAACTTGGCCTCAGGCATCCTCAGACCTGCCTTGGCCCAGCCTTTGGCACAGACTCAGCCTCAGATGTCCTTAGACCTGCCTTGGCCGCATGCCCTCTTTCTGGGGTCTCTGCTCTCACATACCCTCTGGGCTCCTTGCACCTCACTGGGGTCACTATCACTCAAGCCTGGTGCTTCTCTCTCAGGGTGTGCTCTCCTACACCTTTCCCCTCCATTGGGTCACCCATAAGGCAGAGGCTGAGGCTTCCCAGCACCCCATATTTAGCTTTCACTAGGAAGGCACCAGATCTGGGTGCAAGGGGCAGGGCCCAGCCAGGGAGCAGCGGCAGTTTTAATGGCTTCTACGCCCCCACCACCGGATTTCTAGACCTGTGGGGAGTCCGACAGGCTGGATCCGGCCCACAGACATTGAGCACACCCAGTTTAGACAACAGCAGAGGGAACCTGTGACTGAGATCAGGGCCAGACACAGGCATGGGCATACTGGGCAGCCACCTGAGGCCCAGACAGAAAGGGGGCCCAAAGATGGTAATTTTTTAGTTATTATTATCATTATCTCTGGCAAAGCCACCCCCCCAAATATTAAAAGGTTGCCTGGGGCCACCAAGAGTCTAGGTAAATCTCATCAAGGTCAGCACCATAAATCCAGAACTCCTAAGTTGCAGGGCAAGACTAACCAGAAGAATTGCCTTTTGTTCTGGGAGTAAGCCTCCCACTTCCCTCATCAGAGAGTACTGCCCCACAACAGTAGTTGCTTTATACACATATAAGTCTTAACCCAGCAAAGGATCAGGGCAGCAATCTTCTCCAACACCAAAGACTACAACTAATTTCTGGTACGGCACAGCTGCTCTGGACCAGATTTCCACTCTGGAGGTATATTCCACAGGGACTTGGAGATCTTGCGCAGCGTCGTTCCATTTTGCTGCTGTTGATACTGAACATTGTAAGTGTTGGGAGCTGTAGTTCTTTGGCTCCCATACAACACATTAAAGACAGCCACAGGCATCAGCACCCCTTCGGGTGGACCTCTGCTACTTTTGGGAACTGTTGTAAATTAAACCAGGCCCTCACCTCCATGTAGTACTAACTGGTTGGTTTTAGCAACCATAAACCTCTGTGTCATCTACACATGTTCCCCAAACTCCACAGCAAACAAAACCTCCTACCTTGAGGAGTTTGATATTAAGACCGATGGGAATTTAATTAGGTTTCTGTAGCCAAACAGCTTCCGTGTTTGTTTTTAATTTCCTTGTGCTTTGCACAATAATAATAATCTGCTTCCATTGCCTCTCCAGCGGGGTCAGGCTTTGTGGAAGTTTTTATTTTTTTGTTTTTGTTTTCTCTTTATAGCTGGCATTAAACACACCTTTGTCTGCTTTTGTGCTGGTGAGTTTAACTTGAACACTAGCAGAGAATAAAGCTTGACAGTAATTGGTATGTATTCTCATTTGACTCTCAGCTACAATAGACCCAATTACCTGAGAGCTAGCATCTTCTCTGTAGCATATATACTATTATTATTACTACAACAACAACAACAACAACAACAACAACATGTAAAAGAAAACAAAAGGCTCTCTGGCTAAGTACAGCATTCAAAAAGCCAGAGCCTGAATTGATTCCATCTTTGCAGGTTAGTCTAACCTGCGTAGATTGGACCGATTTGCAAGTGCATAGACATTCGCTATTAATTCTGGAAATACAAGCACATGCCTGCAGTGGCTCAGACCAGAAACCAGGGAAGGCTCACTCTACCGTCCCTCTTTGGTAGTGGCAGAGGGGAGCTGAGCTGGGGCAGGCATGGCCAAGCCATGGCACGCCCAACCATGATTGGGAAGGGGTTTAAACCCCCACCCTGGCCTGCGGGGAACCCAGCCCTTACCAGATTTTTCAGATGGGGGGTAGGGGGTAAGAGGAAAGGAGTGTGGCCAGACCTCAGCCAGGACCAAGCAGCAAGAGCTGGGGCATGGACAGCCCCTTCCCCACTGCAATGGCTCCCTGACAGCCTGGCCTGGCCTGGGCATGGAGAGCTAGGAGAAATCTGGGTACACAGCTTCCATGTCCCCAGTCTATGCTGCAGATGGCTGGGAACAGCCTGGTCCCTCCATGCCCATCCTCAGCAGTGCCCATGGGCTAGCCCACCTCAGCCGCAGCCCCAGCCCCAGGTGAGGAGCAGAGATGGTGGGGCTGTGCCAGGCTGGGCCACAGGATCATGCTTCCCAGCCAGCTGTGGCTCAGTTTGGGGCCAGATTGCTCCTGGCTTCCCATGCCCAGGCCATCGTGGAGCTGCAGCTGGCTGGCAAGGGCCCTTCCCCACCAGCACAAGCCAGCCCCTCCACACCCAGCCTCAGCAGCATCCACAGCCAGCCCTGCTCAGTCCCAGCTGAGGCAGGCAGATAGCAGGGCCAGCCTGGGCTGGGCCATGGCCCTTTCCAGCTGACCACAACTCCATGACGCCCTGGCCTGGCATGCACAGGCAGTGGTGTGGAGGTGACACTGCTGCAGGTGAGCACCTTGTCCTGTGTGGCCAGTCCAGCTGCCATGTTAATCATGCCTGCAGCTGCACAGGCTGGCTCATAGGCACCAGCAAGCATGGAGCCTTCTAGCTGCTTGTTGCAGGGACTTGTGTGTCTGCAGCTGCCACTGCTGCCATGCCCCCTGCACGCTGTGGATGAATAAACCCCCTCCCTGCTCCCTTAGCCTTAGGGGGCCATGCCCGGCTGGTGTCTGGCCATGGCCCTCCCCTGCTCCAGCTACAGAGCAGAAGGGCAGAGCCAGCCCTGCCGTCTGGAGCAGACAGCATAGCTCAGCCTCAGGCTGTAGGGCATGCTGGGGGACCCTTAAACCAAGAAGCGGTCTGGGACAGAAGTTCCATAAACCCATTTGACCCAAATCAGTTAAGTCTGATACTATATTCAACAAGGAGTGTTTTAAACCAGTTTTCATAGTTTCATAGTAGCTAGAGTCGGAAGGGACCTAGGTAGATCATCTAGTCCGACCCCCTGCCTTGGCAGGAAAGAGCACCGGGG
>NW_017728939.1:6351091-6362033 GCF_001723895.1 Crocodylus porosus | reverse complement strand
TTCGAGCATTCGTCTAGAGGCATTTGAGGCCTCCAACGGTTGTGCCCACTGACCCCCTAGTCTCAGCAATGCCCCGTCCCCCATCACTTACCTGTTTCTCCCTTTTGACCATTGGTCTGGGCTTGCTGGCTGTTGCTGGGCCTGGTAGTTCATCATCTCCTCCACCCTCATCTTCCCCCTCCCCCGACGAGCCTAGTTTAAAGCCCTCATCTTGGCCATTTTGAAACTGGTTTATGTGCACTGAGCTAATGTTCTGTTCCGCGTTTAAACCAGTTTCTCATCACTTAAACTGGTTTGTGTGCAACTTCTGTCCCTAGCCTCTATGTCTAAAGGCAGGTCTGATGAATGATTGCATTTTAAAAACACAAAAATAAAAAAAGCTTAGTATGGAAGAGGAGGTGGGAAGAAGGGCTCTGAAGCCAAGGCCCTGGGATGGGCGGTAGGAGAACCAAGGTTCGGTTTGTGGCTCTGTCACTACCTTGTAAAGAGATGTTGGTCCAAGTCACTTAAGCTCCATGACTCAGTTGCCCCATCTGCCAGACAGGGGGATGCTTCTGCACCTTGTGTACATTGCACATTATTAATACCAGTCAGTGTGGTTTTATGGAAAGTAGGTCTCAAACAAATCCATTTGCGTTCTTTGATGAGATTACCAGTTTGATTGATAATGGCAACAGTAGACATAGAAATATAGGAGTAGACAGCCCAAAGGGCCTATTCAAGTGCAGGCCTCCACGGTCTCAAGCAATCACTAGCCAAAGGAACCTACAAAATCCCTGCCTTGAGCCCCCTTCCAACTGCCCACAGTTACAAGAAACAATATCTGAAACACCAAGAACACCCTTCGAACATGCCACGGGGACTTAGGGAAGAATCCTGTTTCACTTTACACACCCAAATGAGAGTCTTCCAGATGCATAACAGCCATTTTTGGCACTTACACAGTCTGTAACTCCATTCCTTGTGAAGGGCGGATGTGCAAGCTACTGGGCACGCTCAGGCTTTGCTTTGGCCAATCAGGTATTGGGTTCTACCGTAAGTGAGTCCCAAAATTCTGGCCTGATGAAAACCAGGAGTAAGAAGTGCCTCTTACAGCCTAGCATAAAGAGCTGAGAGGTTAGGGCACTTGCCTAGAAAGTAGGATGCCCTGGTTCTAGCCCCTACCCTTGCCATAAGGGATTTGAAGCAGTGTTTTTTTGACTTCCCCAATAGTATCATGGTCAATAAGCATCATCCCATCACCTTTCCAATGCTGTTTTTTGAAGCTGCCCACCCCATGCCTTTCCAGGAGGGAAAAAACCCCAAACTATAAAAAGGTATACGAATCAAGAGATGAATGCTATATTGAAAAGGAGCAGCTCTTGGTTGGCCCTTGCTCCCAAAGGGGCAGGAAGTCTCCCACTGCTCTCCATCCAGTGAATACTAAAATGCAAGATGCAGTGGCTCCTCTGCCTCCTGGAGACAGCTGCAAGATAGGCAAGGTGAAGAAAGAAGACAGGTTAATACCATGTGCTGGAGGGTCAGTGAGATACAGCTTCAAACTCTTTAATTACATGGGATACCTAGAATCATGACAAGACAGACTTCCTACTCCTGGTTTCCACAGGCCACAATATCAGCACCAATTCACTCAGGTATGAGGTGTACAGAGCTACGTGCCTACCTCGTCAGAGCACAGCCGAGCGAGCATGTACAGCAGCGGCGAGGGGAAGCAGGTGACAAACTGTATGCAAGTGCCAAAAATGCAAGTTATGCAGCTGGAAGGCTGCCATTTGGGATACATGAAGCGAAATAGGATTCTGCCCTTAAGTGTGCAATTCAGTACTTTACAATTCTCCAGTTGGATGGATGGATAGATATTTTCATCCCATTGCTAAGCACTAACATGAGAGCTAGGGTTAAATGGAATAAGAGCTGGGCAACTGAAGGAGTAGTGGCCAGTGAAGAATTACTGAATTGGGGAAGTTTCTAGTGTGGTTCCAGGGCTGGTCAATATGAAGTCCAGCACTACTCAGTTTTGTCAATGATCTTGAAGGAAAGACAAATGCACCATTTGCAAATGACTGATAACAATAATAGGGCAGTCATTAAAAGCAAATCTGGGTTGGGAGGTAACCAGAGCTCATTTAAATGCAATGCAATACAGTCAGATTCATAGGTTGTTAGGTGCTGGAAGAGACTTTGCAGATCATCAGGTCCAGCCCCCCCCCGCCGCAAGACTGGATGCCTTTCTGCTAGATACTTTTAGCTCAACAAATACTTTAAAAATCAAGGAACGCAGGCCATACCTAGGAAATGGTGACTGTATCGCAAGGGGTCAGAGTGCACAAACGAGAACATTGTGGTACCCAACCCACAGACATGCAAGCAGGGACAGAGTGTATAGGAATAAGGTGAGGATTGTCCTTCTGCGTAGATGACATGGATCAAGGAACATTGCCTCCAGTTCTGGTGTCCCCATTTGAGCAGGTTGTTGCAAGATTGAAAGGGGCACAGAAGAGAGCCACAAGAATGATTTGAGGGCTGGAGAAAGTGCCTGACAGTGAGAAAATTAGCTCATCAGAAAAAAGACTGAGAAGTGACCTGATTACAGTGTATAAGCACCTTCACAGGGAGAAAATACCCAGCAATAAATGGCTTTTTAGTCTACCAGAGGAACGCATAACGAGAACCGATGGCTGGAAGCTGAAGCCAGACGCATTCAAATGAGAGCTTAGACACAAATTTCTTTAGCAAGGGCGATTAACCACTGGAACAAATTACCAAGGGAAGTGGTAGATTCTCCTTGTGTTGATGTCTTCACATCAAGACCGGATGCCTTTCCGCTTAGCGCAACATAAGCAATACTTTAAGTCAAACACAAGTTATTGGGCTCACTGCAGTGGTAACTGGGTGGGTTTTAATGGCCTGTGGTATTCTAGAGGTCGTAGCAGTTAATATAATGGCTTCTTCTGTCCTTAAACTCCATGAATCTTTTAGAAACTAAATTCATTAATGATGGCGGGATGCTCCGAAGCACTGGCAAAGAAGGCCA
This sequence comes from Crocodylus porosus, assembly GCF_001723895.1. Classification (NCBI taxonomy): domain Eukaryota; kingdom Metazoa; phylum Chordata; order Crocodylia; family Crocodylidae; genus Crocodylus; species Crocodylus porosus. The sequence goes on along the minus strand of NW_017728939.1, from coordinate 6,358,999 downwards.
GTTAAGTACCTACATAAATAACATTTTAGTAACTAAGTTTTAGGTTTGATTTTAATACATGTATACCACCCCCACCTTCTTTTGTGGCATTTCTGATTCATAAAATGAATCTATTCCTAGAGCTTCAAGCATGTGGGATAATTTCAGGCAAGTCCAGAATTAAGGGTATGAAATAGAGCTGTCTGAATAGCAGAAGAGCCGGCTTGATTCATTAGCAATAATCCAGCCAGCACCCAGGCAAAGCTATAAGCCAGAACTTTAATGAACATGCTGCAAAGACCGGGGAATGTGCAGGAGTTCAGCTATGCAAACACCTCTGGCCTGGCATTTACAACCCTCTGCTCCCACACCCATAGTAGGTCATTCCCCAAAATATTACTTACTCTGTTCCTCAGGCTCCCAGCAGCGCAGCTCTCTATTAAGCCATGGCCACAGGGATAATTTGGGCCCTGGTGGTACAAGATTTTGTGAAAGAAGAAGTTTCAGGCACATGCAGCTTTTAACCTTTTCTAAAAAAAGATTGCTGCCATTAGCTGCTGCAGAAAACAGAAAAACCTTACATCCTCCCCCTAAGAAAAGAATATGAGCAGATAATACTATACCCCTTGAAGGGGAATAGGAAAGGCTTAGCTTCCAGGTCTGAATGTCTCCTTGTCCACTCAAGGTGACTGTGAAGATTAAGCCAACCACTTCTTAAATTCTTCCACCTGTGCATCACCTGGGCTGGGAAGGGCAATTAGGAGGTGAGGCGCTCAGGCTGCATACAACCCTAATACAAGCCTGCAAAAAAAGAAGTGGGGGGTGTCTCTGTTTCAACCAGACTTCTGGTCTCAAAAAGAAAGGAACTGAAGGAACTCTAGAGCTGCTGGAGAAGTACATTGAGGGGTAAGAAGCAGGTGTGAGGTTGGGGCTGGTATACAATTGTGGTGTGTGATGGGAAGGCACATAATTATTTGCTGGGCTGATGTAGGAGCTGAGGAGGTGCTTGAGGGGGATGAAAGGAGATCAGGTTTAGCAGGGGATGTATTATTAAATAGAGGTGAGGGGCTTGGGGAGAAGAGGGAAACTTTGTGCCATTAGGAGAATTTTTTTCTCTGATTCTCTCTCTGCAGAAGCAGAGGTCAAAATTATGCATGCTGTATTTTGGGGGGAAATTTGGTAGCCTGGGACTGGGCAAAGGGAGTTCAAATATTGAAAACCAGACCACAAAGCTATTGTGTACTTTTTTTTTCTTTGTGGTTTTGTTGTTGTTTTTAGTAGTTGCGTGGCTTGGAGGTGAGCCCGAGGAGTCTTCCACGTGTGGGGTTAAGAGGATTGCTCTTTATCGCTTGTCTGTAGCTTGGGGACCTCTTTTGCACTGTCCTAACATTATTCTGTAGTTTGCAAAGAATTGTTTTCCTGCAAGGGGCTGAAGCAGGTGAGGCCCCTGTTACACTGCATTACTTTAGGGATTCATGATACTGTAAGAAATGGCAAAGTGTAGGGGCCTGAAAGTAAACCTTTGTACTGGGGTCCCCAGAAGATGAATACTGCTGCTGGAAGTGGCACCAAACTCTGCACTTGCGTGAATGAGGCAGTTAAGTGTAGGTATTTAGCAAACTATAAGCAGTGTTTTGAGTTAGCCTGTCCATTCCCCTTTATTGCTTTTGCTGGGCTAGCTGCCAGGGGCTTAACCCCACCTGTGACTGATTGGTGGCTTTCCAGGAGGTGCTGTCAGGACAGGGACCAGGTAATAGCTAGGAAAATTATCTGGTGCTCATGAAATCAAGCAAGCACCTTACCTGAGAGTGAACACTGCAAGAGAAGCTCCTAGGAGATGCCAGGTCAGGGAAGGAGGGTTAGTTGCAGTAAATGGATGAAATGGTTGATGACATGGGTGGCTGCAGTTTTGAGGGAGAGACCCAAGAAGCATCCTAAGGCCAGGCTCATCATCAAGTTTTTCTTTTCTGGTAATGAGCCATACATGCATCTTTTGGAAAAGAGACTCAAATGCTCTAGATGGAAAGAGCTGGTTGACACAGGCTGGTGAACTAGTTTGCTGGATTATGTGAAAATGGGGACAGTGGGGCAGATTCTTATGCCAGGTTAGGGCACCAGTTATATGTAAGATGTTATAGGAAATGCTTATAGAAATGAGTTTCTGATGCAGCCCCTAAGTGAGACTGGCTTACTCGAATGTGTGTCTGTTTGCGGGAGGACAGTGGACTTGATCCTGCGCCTGGCACTGGGTGTGATGCAGTTGAAATACAAGGGGCATTACTTTGGTGGAAGTTTGGGATGACCAAGGTTGAAAGCAAGACTTGGGAGCAAATACCTTCAGTTGACAGTCAGGCTTCATTTTGGATCTAAATGTGGACTTGAATTCAGTGCCTTGAGCCAGTCCGTAGTCACATAAATGCTTATTTCTGTATTGGGTTTGTAAAAAAAGGTTTGTGCTTTGTTTTTTTTTTTTTTAATGCTTTCCTAAAGCAGGGCTGTCCAGCTTCTAGGTAGCTGCCAGGGCTGCATGCTTCACAGGCCTGGGGCCATGTGCTACATGGGTGGGTGGTTGCCTCCCTGGTTCTCTCCCACAGTGGGCTGCCTAGCACTGTTCCCACTGCTGCGTGCACAGCACAGGCAGGCAGCCCGGCTCCCTGCCACTGTCCCCCTTTCCCCCTCCTGGCTGCGCACACCACCCATCTGCAGCATGCATAGCCCAGCTCCATTCTCTTCTGTGTGTTGCTCAGGCACTCCAGCCCTTTCCTGGCCACTGGGGCAGGAGCAACTTGGGGGGCCGGCAAGGAAGGATGGCAGCTAGACGGGAGTCTGTGGGCTGCCAGTCAGACAGCCCTGTTCTAACACTTTACTGCTGTTTGGAGATAACACATGATGCAGGACCCAATCACACCACCCCAGGCTAAGTTGGAAATGCTTTGGAGCAAGGATTATTGAGTCTGGTTTGCCTTCTGCTGCCTCTTTCTGCATGAGCTGAGATGGTTTAGCACCACACCAAGGTCATTTGCACTGTTAACATGGAAGCGCTGTTAGCAGCACTTCGGAGTCCAAGAAACCCTGTGTCCCCTAGTCTCGGGAAGTAATATTAGCTCAAAACAGCCTCTCAAGGCTATATAAGCTTGTTACAAGAAGCATCCCTTTGAAGGCCGGTGGGTTTTGGATCAATGTACTTCTTGGTGGGGTTGTCTTTGGGCTAATGCACATTTGTAGCATGGAGCCAAAACAGAGGCATAGAAGAGGGGTGCTTTTTGTATCGAGTCAGAGGAGGGGGATTTGTACCAGCTACCATCAGTGTGCTGCAGCCTCTGCTGCTTGGGTTGGCAAGCGTGTAAATAGAGCAGCCTGTGCCGAGTGCTTTCAGAATTGCTCCATAACCTGAGACGCGGCATCCGTAGAGCAGCCTGTGCTGAGTGCTTTGTGCAATCAATGTATTCTTGGTGGGGCTGTCTTTGGGCTAATGCACATTTGTAGCACGGGGCCAAAACGGAGGCATAGAAGATGGGTGCTTGTCTCATTCAGCTGAATTGGTACGATGTTTGGAGTCTTTCCTCTTTGGGTGAATGCATCTGTACACCCAGAGCCTCTGCAAGGCCTGCCTGTCACTTCAATCCCATGCCAGCTCTTAAAATCAGGGCCAAACTTCGCAGTCCACGACTGAATCCTGAGCAGTATGCATGAATATATTGCTTGTCCTTCAAAACCGGTGCTGCGTCAGCTGGTCACCCAGCCTGCGTTTGTCAGGGGGGTCAGGATGTATGACTGCAGTGGTCTTGCTCTCCTTTCCCTGATTGGGTAGCCGAGGCAAATAATTGCAGATCCTGTTTCAGTAGAACTGATGATCCAACATGATTCAGTTTTAGTGAGTATCTTGAGCACTTTGCTTTTAGTGACTATTCCTGCAAGTAGCACTTGAATGTGTGAAGTGGCTCTGAAAAACCCAAGCCACGCAGTAGGCTCCAAGTGATAAGGTGCTTTGTCTCAGGATTATTCCCCCCGCCCCTTCGCTCCCCATCTTGTTTGTCTGTATTGACTATATACATGCTTCAAGCTCTGAGAAACAGGACTTCTCTCTTATCTGTATGTATGATGGAGCCTTTAAACACTGCGGTAAAACAAATACTGTTCACAAACACAGTACCCCTAAAATACATCGTGGACCTAAGCAAATCTTCACAGGCAGATTTCCTGAACTCTTTCACCTTCGTTTAAACTAATTGGCAACAGATGAATGAGAAACCTTGATTAAATCTATTAAGGAAGGCAGCCAAACTCTAGCTTGGATGCAGGGGGGTGGGGAAACAAAGCCATTCAGACCTACTGTGTTTCGTGTCCTCCTGGCTTTCTTTGGCAACAGGTTTGCTCATCTTTAGGTATCCCTATTCCCCCTTCTCCTTTTATGGCTCTGCTTCTCAAACTTTAGCTGCAAGGAAGGAGTTGTTGTGGAGGGGAAACCTGATAAATGTTTAAAGTGAGTCGGGAAGGGCAGGCTGGTGGGTTCCTAGGGCCCTGATGATAACCTTGGCAGAGAAATGGGCTGCTTGTGTCTGACATCTCATTAAACAGCTCCATTATATGAGATGACAGGCTTGAGAGTCTGAGACTCTAAGAGTACTAAAGTTAAAAGCTGACAAACCGTTCCTACAACAAGTCTTCTTTATTATGCAGTGGCAAATCTCTCATGCAGTAAATTTTAACAAGGAGGGATTTAGGAACTGGCGTTTTCTAGAAATACTCCCTGATGCGAGACAGGTGTTTGCCACTAGAGCTGTTGGAGCATGTGAGTGATGACTTCGGTAGCTCCTGGAGAGACTCGGCTGCTCACCAATGAATTTAATGCGGCAGAAATCCAGCCGCCTTCGAGCAGAGTGGGTCTGGAGTCGCTTCTACCATTTTGGCCCCAGTCCCTGTTTAATGCAGGCTGCATGCAATGGATTTTGCCTCGCTTCCCCTTTCCTGCAGTCCTTACAGTAATGGATGGAGGATAGGACTGAATACACAGACTTTGTGTCTCCAAATTCCCTTCTTGCCATTCTCCTTGGGGTTCCTCCTGACTCTTGCCCAGGAGACTTTCACCCCTCTGTACTCCAGAAAGGAGTGGACGTGGCCTGCCTACCTTGACCTTGGCAAAACAATAGTGTTGCATGTACTTTCAGGCTCCAGTGAGATTTCATAGCCATTAGGGCTGAAAGGGACCTCAGAAAATCAAGTCCAGCCCCCTGCCCCAGGGGCAGGAAGTGATCCATGCCCTGAGACTGCTGAGGGTGAGAAAAAGGTCCACCTAACCCATACCTTTGAGAGAAGGAGCCTGACCCCAGGTGGGCTAGCGACCTTTCTGGGGAAGTTCAGACTCAATGTTACTGTGTCATGCTGAAAAGCTTCTCGTCGGCATCAATTCTGCTTAGGCTTGAGAAAATGCATTTCATTTACAACACTGAATACCATCGAGTCTTTAATTTCCTCCCACAATAATTTGTAATACTAGAAGCCTTCGTTCAGGTTTGTTTATAGCTAAGCAGCTCAAGTACAGCAGGAGCATTAGCAGCAATCAGAAAAGGCAACAGCAGGTTGAGCTAAGGAAGTTCTTCATGGTAATATTTCCTGGCCCTGCAGGAGGCGGGCATGACCCCTTGAAAGGCAAAGAGCAATAACCAGTGTAAGACGGCCTTCATCAATCTAGCACCAGAATCGCCCACTGCCTGTTCTTGTTGGGGGTTTCAAAAGTAGCCTGTAGAGCCAAGAGTTGTGTGCTCTCGGAAGCTGGTTAATTAAAACATCATAAATCAAATGTTAAATTAAATCAGAGCTAGCCTTTCTTCCTCTGCAATTTCCTCCGCCACTTGTTGGGCGTCATCATTCTTTTCCAAATTCAGGTATGACACTTCTTTGTAGAGAGGGTAGCAAAGCAGTTTTATACCCTGGGCAGTGATGGCTACCAGTGGCACAGCTGGCCAGTAGCTGCTATTTTTTGTCTTCCCTCCTTGCCCCCCTTGACCGGCACAGTAACTCCAGGTGTAGGGTTATCTTGCCCCACTCTCCCATGTGTTACTCTACTGCTTCCCTGAATTGCTTTAGGATTCTGCTCATATTTGCAATGAGAGAGGCTTGGTGTGAAAAAAATCTGGTGTTTAAAAATTCTCCAGGTTAGCAAGACTAACCTGTATCTGCCTTAAAGTCTATTGCTGGGGCAGGTATTCGATTGCCGGTGATGAGGGGACCAGCATTCCCCATATGCTCCAGGGTGGCTGAAAGAGTCCAGTGTTTCCAACTGAGACGAAACTTTCAGAAAAGCTCTGCTCCTGTTCAGGCACCAAACCAAATGGTCAAATTTGCAAGAGTCCAAACCTTTACCTGCACACTGATGCTAATCTGTCTAGAAAGCCTGCTTGGATGCTTTGCACTAGGAGCTGCTGAGCACTGCACAAGCTGACCCCTTTTCAAAACCTGATTCCAGCTGTGGGTGCTGCATCCTTGAATACATGACCCCAAGGTCTTTGGAAAACTTTACTGAGCATGCCTCTGCTTGTTCTCAGCTTCATTTGTCTGTGTGTGGTGCATGAAATGGCACAATGACTTGCTTCTAAGGAGGCTGTTACGTTTCTTGAGTCTTCCCAATGCATCTGCCTGCCCCCCTCCACTGTTGTTTGTAATGACTTTTTTTTTTCAGCTTTAAACTGAAATCAGCTGCTTGCCTGGAATCTGGCTTTCCAATGAATGTAAGGTTGCCTGTGGAGGCTTGTTTATAATTTTGGGATTGAGTTCAATAGTTGGGTTGAGCAAGTATTTGTTTGTAGGGTTGCCTATGTATTCTGAGCTGACTCCATTTATCACCAGGGAGTTGTGCAAGGTGTCAAGCTGTGCAGACTAATTTATAGTTGTGATGGCATCTCGAGGGCTAGGTTGGGTTGTAAATAACTGGCCTAATTTTTTTTTTTTTTTTACTAGTGTGACTGGTGATTTTGGACAACACTATTTTTATTCATAGATTATAGAGTTGGAAGGGACCCGATGGATCATCGTGTCTGACCCCCTGCCCCTGGCAGGAAAGAGGACCGAGGTCAGACAACCCCAGCCAGGTGCTTGTCAAGCCTCCTCCTTGAAGACTGCCTGATAGTACCACCTCTCTTGAAAGCCCAAGAGAAGAGACTTTAAAAACGTGACTCTTAAAATCAGGACCTATACACGAGCAGGGAGGCTGCTCCGACATGATTAATCACTCTGCTCCGACACGCTGGAATCACAGCAAGTCATCTGGAGCATGGCAATTGCTGCACTCCAGCAGCTTCCTGTGTCTTGTGTATCAGTGTACCTGTGCTTCAAAATGGCATTGGAAGCTTTATCCAAAGCTCATTTGACAGGTATTAGATAATGTGTCCCCGCTGCCATTTGGAAATGCAGGGATGCTGATGCACAAGGCGCACTGGGTGCTTTAATTGAAGCAGCTCTTGGAGCCATTCGAATTAAAACGTCTCTGCCGCCCTTCCTGGAGCATGTGTATAAACACCCAGCAGATGACTTGGGGTTGTCATCCAAAATCCCTAATCGTTCCAGAAAGTATAGGCTGTTACCTACATTCAGAAATCCCCCAAAGACTTATCTGACTTACAGGCATTGTGTAATTTCAGGCATGATTTATCCATCAAAGGACAGGTCAGTTGTCTGAGGTTTCAGCTGGCCTGGATGTTCTCCCATTAAACCTTGTGCACTACCCCCATTCTGGAGCAAGGGCTTCTGTCGCAGTAGTCTACGAATGAGTACTTTGCCGTTCTCCCGGTGCTTGCCGAAATGGCGGAAGAATTGTCACTCATCCCAGAGTGGCAGGGATGATCAGCACCAGCAACAATGAGTTGGAGGGGAAGGAAGGAAAGAAATTGAGAGTCGTTTTAAAAAATCTTCTCCGTTTTACTCCTTTGTATC
>NW_017728939.1:6341355-6350991 GCF_001723895.1 Crocodylus porosus | reverse complement strand
TTTTTTTTTTTTTTTTTTTCCCCCTGCCAGCTGAGGATTTGGCCCTTTTTATGCCGGGGAGAAGTTAAGCTTGATGCTTGGAAGGTGCATCATTTTTGAGGGGGGAAAGGAAAAAGAAGTGTTGCTTGGAGGGGAAAGCATGGCTCAGGGGTTGCCCCTTGTTTTCTCCCTGTGACCTCTGTTTACAGCAGAAAGCTCTGCTGAAGCTATCACTTGTGGCGGCGGGGGGGGCTCTGCTGCTCACCATAGGCTGGCCGGGCTAGTTACACTGGTTCTGTTCTCTCACTCCTACACTCCTTGTGCAGCGTGGGTGGCATGGCCCGAGGAAGAAAACACAAGATGAAAACCACATGAAAAATTCAGGGGGAATATATATACTTTTTATTATTAATAATACAATCCCTGGTATGTTTACATTATTAGAACCAAACGCTGACCTCGGCTGGAAGATGCCGCGAATGGGAAAAGCTGAGAGATCCCAATGCAAGTTTTAAATGCAACCTTCTTCATGCACAGAGCTAATGGCAGCAGTGTAGAGAGGGAGAGTGTCCACTGCCTTATCTGCAGGCCTGGGACTTGCTCTGAATTCAGTTCCTGGCTCTGCAAAAGACTCCGGATGTGAATGTGCACAAGTCCTTCAGGCCCTGATCTTCCAAGTTGCTCAGGTGCCTAAATACCCCTGACAATTAATTTTCCCATGCACTGCTTTTCTCCTCTCATAGGTGGGCTCAGTGATATTCCCCCGCTCTAACCTGCTTACTTTGTAAGCCCCCCCCCTTTCTTTTTTGCCTTGTGTGTATACATGGTCCATAGCAGAGTGTGTCATAGGTATTCCTGTAAGACTAACAGTAAACAATCAGCTGTTCTGCATGGCATTGGACTAGAATAAATGAGACCATAATCTAGTTTTGTATTCTTAGTTGGAAACTAGTACCTGCATAGATCTGGGGGGCCTAACTGATACAAAAGCATAGTCTTACATTGGTGTAACTTTGCTGGCATCGTTGCGATCGCTACTTGGCCACAGCAATATAAATCGGATCAGAATCGAGCAACCCCTGCAGTTTTTAATTTTCCTGGTGTCTCTGACATTATGCAAAGTCTTAAAGGCTTCAGAGCAGCTGATGCCTTTCCGTTGTCATTGTGCTGGATGTGGATAAGGAGTCATGATCCATAACTGAGATCTCTGTGCACTGTTAGAACAACAAATGACAAGAGTAACACTAGTTCTGGCATTAAAGGAAAGCTGCCTACTCACCTGTTCTCCATGTAACTGTAGGCCTCATGGAAAACTTTTTCTCTCTCCCATTTGGTCATTGCTACACTAAAGAAGCTTTCGTACAACTTCCTCACTATTGCTAACATCAGTTGACTTCCAGCATAGATTGTTGCAGACAGACATGACCCTGTGTCACCTAATGTTGGAACCCACACAGTGGTAAAAATGCATGTAGCGAGCAGTGGCCTATCTCCAAAAGGGCTCCTAGCATTTCTAATGCCATTGGTGCTGAGCTGATGCTAGCAAGTTTCGAGAATTTCCCACCTTCTTTTCAACATGCTTTAAATGGTGAGTGAATGAGATGGCAAGGAGATGTCTCTTCAACTCCATTATGGGTTATGCTGGATAACTTTGCCAAGAGTAAAGCAGTAGTTACCAAGCTTCTCAAAACAGCATTCCTGAGTGCTCATGTGGAGAACTAAGGAGATTCCCATGTGAACACAGCACCATGAATAAGTTTGGAAATATGAGTCTCTACAATGTGATTAGCTTTGAAAAGGACATTTCTAAGGGTCCCCAAAACAACGCATGTTTTCAAGCCAGCATCTCTGTCTTGTATCTTTTATCTTTTGTCAGCAATCCTTTCCCATTCAAGGTGTTTAAGTTAAATCATTCAAGACTTGGACCCAAGGAATTGACTGTGTGCAATACCGTCCTTGAAGACTTGCTGTAAACTATTGAGGTAAAGGAGATGCCTCCCTCCCATCTCCCACAGCATGGACCCCAGCCTCACGGACCGTAGGCATGTTGTATGCTAGCTAATGCTGAGAGGTGCCTGTGTGTGTATTTCCAATTTCACTGGGACAGGCAAACAGAGCAGTGTCAGCTTAGGGCTTTTTGGAGCTAATCAACAGGTCAGCTGATAATGTCCCTCCATTCCTTCCTTGGAAAAAGCTGTTGAAGAAGAGCTTGAACTTGGCTTTTGTTTTGTTGATAGGCTGCTAAACACTGTGTTATCAGCCCCCTTCTGGTTCCCTAGTCTGTCAGGTTTGCAAAACATACGAAGAAGCAGGGAGAGGGAGATTGAAAAGCTCAGTATCATCAACAGATGCATGCACTGCACACACACCCCTTTGCCTCAGTGCTAGCTGGGGGCTGGCAATGCTCCCACCCCTTGAGCAGTGAGCAGGGGAAAACCTGTAATGGTGTAGGCAGGGTGGGGGTTTACACCCCTCCCTATAAGAACATCCTGCTAGGGCCTGGACAGGTCCCCCCCCCCCGCTCAGCTCAGCATTGTGAAAGGGAAAGGAAGGCTGCTGTAGCACTGCCCAGCTTCTAGCCTAAGCCATTGCAGGCATGTGCCGGCATTTCTTCAGCCCAGAGGGGAGGTCTGTGTGACTTGCAATCTGGTTCAACCTAGGCAGGTTAGACTAACCTGCAAAGATTGAATCAATTCAGGCTCAGGCTTTTTGAATGTCTGTCCCTAGCTCTTGAGATTTCTTATAAGTACTTGTGCATGTACACGCACGGAAAAACAAAGGAAAAGAAACAATCACTTCTTCAGTGGCCCAACCAAGTTTCTGAAGAACTAAAAAATCAATCTTGCCCCTGCTGTGGAAGTACAAAAAGAAATTTTCAAGTGTAGATCAGCTCTGGTTAAAAGTTTTGACTTTACCAGATCAATCTGCAACTCTACCTTGAGATTTCAACATCAAGGAAAAATATAGCTCTCTTCTAACGGTTTAAGGTTTTTACTTTTAAAAAAAAATCTCAACTCATTGATTGATTTGACTCTTTCCCCCCTGTGTTCCTTTGTTCTCTAAACTACCAGGTCTTTCCAACTTGCTGCTACTTCTATTCTTTTTGTTTCTTTAATCTGATGTCGGCCATCTGTTGTCTGGTTCTGCCGCTGAAATTCTATTCTGTCACTTCTGAGTCACGTTCTGCTGCTATAAGTCTCCATTTCCCCCACACATCTCATTTGCAGAACTTGAAATGCTGAAATGTATGTTCTACATGCAGGCAGCAGTTTTAGTGGTAGGGGATGGTGTTCACATTTTCTTGCTGATCTGTCTTCAAAGGCCATGTGCAACAATACAGTTAGGATTGAAGGCCAGAAAAATCCCATTGAAAGTAGTCACCGCCATTCTAAGTTTTTTTGAGTCATTTAGGCAGGTCTAAATAGTTAGCTGTACAAGTTATCACTAGAGAAAAACAGTTAAACAAGGGAGGGTTTCCCCTCCATTTATCCGTTATATTTTTACAGCAAACTGGAATCCTATTGGAGGTCAATGGAGCCTGGACATCTAAATTTAATTAAGCGCTCATGAACAATTTTTAGATCTGCATAAACTCTAGAAAAAGAGCACACACATTGCCCTTGATTGCAGTAAGCAAGGGACCTGTGCCGCCTTCAGGACCCTTTAAAAGAGTCCTGCCACTAAACATGTGTGAAGTGGCTAGTATTTGCTTTGGATTTGAATTCAGGGGGCAGTGATTCGAATCATTGTCCCAAATTGATTCGGCTGAATCTGTTTCAGAGATCTGGCTGCTGCCAAATCTCCAACTCACACAGGGCCCCATCCCCCACCCACTCTCAATGGCTGCCTTACCTGCCCCAGCTCCTGGCTCTGGGTGGGGGAAGCCCCACTCACTGGCTACTGCTGCCAGGCAGGAGGCAATCCCCACTGCCCCGCACTACCCTTCACCACAGGGGGACGGGTATCTGCCATGAGCCCCATGGCTGTCCCACATGTCCCAGCACTGGCCTTTTAAAAAAAAAAACCCCAGACTCAATGGCTGCTGCCCAGCTGGGGGTGGAGGGAGGGTGGGCGATCAGTGGGGCCAGAGGTGCCAGCACTGGGCATGAGGCAACAGAGGCATTGGGTAGAGAAAGCCATAGGAAACCCACCAGAGTCCCCTTGCCATGGTGCAGGAATTGGTCCTCTTGGGGAGGGGGGGCTGGCCCAGCATCTGTAGGTCATTTCAGTCTATAATATTTGTTAAGTGTTTGGGGACTCCTGGGCATAAGATGCTGTATAAATGTCAGCTGTTATTAGGGTTTCTTGCTTGGTTTATTGATTTCTCCCCTAGTGTTCTCACTTGGATGGAGCGATGTGATGTCCATGGTAGTCATATTTATATGAGAAACTCCCTTGCTCTGGTAGCCTCTCTCTGTTCAATGCACTTTAAAACACCAGAATATACTTACAGGTCATGTTACCAGATAGAGCTTCCCCACTTGGGTTTCTCATATCTCTTTAGCCTCAGAGGTTAAACAATGAGCAGATCCCAATTGTGTACTGTCTGGATCACACAATATCCTCCATGATCCTCTGTGGCACTGGACTGTGGATTTTGTATTCAACTCTTTCCCCCTTAGTGAACATACGCAGACCCATTCATCCTTTATCTTACAAAATCTGCTCTTGTTTGAATAAAAAAAACCCAACCCTGTTCTGTTGTTTCAGTCTGAAGGAGAAAGTTATCATTTCATCTCCTAACAAATATGCTGCCCTAACCTTTGAAAGGTCAACCACGAAATATGAACCTTTAGCAGGAGCTGATTTCTCTGCACCCCCTCCTTTTTCCCCCCAGGAGGCTTCCTGATGCTCTAGTCTTATACTGCAAGCTTTTCTTTCTTTCTTTCTTCTTTTTAGTTTAAAAAAGCATCGGCTTCTCTCATGATCCTTTCAGTCCCAATAAATAACTCTTTCAACTTGTTTGGATCACTCAAAAAAACGTTTAAGCTGAAAATGGGCCTATGGTGATCTGGAGGGGGGTTTCAAGAGCACCTAAATGACCTGGCACCACAAAGAGAGACTTCAGAAAAGCACAATGGGAAGTTAACGTGAACTTGTCAGTAGGGCTTGCAGTGGAGTGTGTCTACGGGCTTGAAGAGAAGTCCTACTGATATTCAATGAGCCATGTGTTTACCATCTTTAATTTTCCCTGAGCCTGAGGAAGGGTGCATGTACCGGGAAGCTTGCAGAAAAGAATACATTTTTGCGATTTTTAGTCGGTCTAATAAAAGCTATCATCTCCAAACCAAGAGTTCTAGGGTTTTGCATTTCTTTTGGTCTCGGACCAGCTCGGCTACCAAATACAATCCTAACTCCCGTGCATGCTCTCAATCTTCCCTGGTGCTCCATAGTCGCTGGGGTGTTTTCGGCTCCTGCCCCACTTCTGCCTTTGCATAACGTGGGGCATCTAGTAATTCTCGCATCATCCGTAATATCCGTAAGACCTGAATCTTCAGCCTCACTCATGCCATAAGAAAGGCCTGAGCTTGCAGCTCTTGTGAAAAGAGTACTGTTGATCCACGGAGCAGTGAAGCAGGGCTGGCTAGGGTAAGCATTCTGCATGCAGGGCTGATGGTAAGCCAGATCCTCCTCTGAAAACTGGCAGAGCTTCAGCTGATTTCAACAAAGACTCCTCATGAAAAGCATGAAGGCCATTTACACCAGCTGAGGGGCTGATTTGATGAGTCTACCCTGAGTGCATGAAACTCAGGCTAGCTGAGGAAGACTTGAGACTCCATGGCCACGTCCAGATGAGTGTGGACATCTGGTTCCTTGGGGACAACTAGCAGCGGCACACCTTGTGCTGCTGCTGGTTGTCGCCAGGGAATTTCCCATGGCATGTGCCCTCTGGCTTGCAGCAGGTTACCCCAGGTTGGGTAGGGGAGGCTGGAGGCAACAACTATGCTGGCCCCAGCAGCCTTACCTGGGGTCCTGAGGGCTGGGGAAGCTGCAGCCACATGGCTCCTGCAGCTGGGAGCCTGGTTGGCAGCTGGAGCATAGCTCCGGCCAGCCAGGCTCTGGGTTTGGGCAGTGTGCGCTGCCTCCATATGTGCCCCCCTGCTCCTTTTGTGCATGGGTTTTTTTGACCCTGGGATCTCCTGGTGTCCAAACACCCCCTGCACTGCACAGTAGCAGCATGAGAAATGCCTGAATGTGCGGTGTGGTGCCACAGATGAGTCTGCAGCACCCCACGCCATGCAGCCACGCTCATCTGGACATGGCCTGTGGTACTGACTGCGCTTTCTTTAAAGCTGTCTTTTGCAGCACCTGCTCTCTTGCACAGGTGCCTTGGTGTATCTACTTGGAAGCATCTTACCATTAAGACAGAAAAGCATCTTCCCCATATGCCAAGCGGTAGAAGTGTTTTCAGATTAAAACCTGTTACATGTTCCTTTGTGAGTATGGGGCTTTTCTTTACAGTCTCAGTGCCTTTCTCTGCTTTTTTTCCCACTTGAATGTTGGCTGTACTTTCTTTGTCTGCAGCACATGGGTAGGATTTTTAAGGCCTTTCCAGGCTTGTAAACCAGATGGATCTCCCAGCCAAAAGCAGTTTACAAAGGTGAGCTCTTGCTGCAGCTCTGTCCCTAAGACCTCTTTCTCCCCTTGCTGTACACTATGGGCACCAGGGCTAAAAGCTGAAGTAGCACTGTAATTCTCTCATTTACAACCTGAAGTGGCCTGAACTGTGGCAGGGCTTGGCGACAACAGTATTGCATGCAGCAATTTTGTTTTGATATTTAATCTTGGTGAGAATTATTGCCACTTCTAAAACCTTGAGTGACTTTGCCAGTCCTGAGATTTATGACATGAGGCTGAAGTTGCAGGTCCGTTTTGGACTGGGTACGCAGTGGTGTTTGCTTTAGGAGGCCTGCGTATGCTTTGCAGGAGTGTCATTCATAGACTGTTCCACCAGTTCCTGGAACTAGTGAGACGAGGTGCTGCTTTGTACAATTGTTCTTAATATAGTAAATCCCACATTGAAGAAATACTGTAGAAGGATTAAAATATCAATGGGAGTGTGATTGCTGTTGCTCGGGTAGAGAGATGTGCTGGCATTGACTGTGAAATTGGTTGGCATATATGGACAAAATAGCATTTTAGGCTGGGCTAGACTGGTAGCTTACCACAGTCTATGGAAAGGCTGCTATTGATGTCTGTAGGGACAAGACAGCACTTAAATGCATGGGACTTAAACATGTTGTTAGTGTGAAGCATTTGCTAAAGTGCTGCCGCAAGTGAGGAAGATCACAGCAAATCTGGGAGTTACTGAGTGGCTTTGCTAGAGGAGTTTGGGAACAGACCTGTGAATAGTGTGGTGATACCAGGTGATAAATGCAGCGGTTGCCCAACTGTAGTAGTGCAAACTCGCTTGTGAATCTGAAAGTCAAGCTGGGTTCTGTACAGCTGATGCTTATTCATCAGTAAGGCAAGCTGTTTTGCAACTGCGAGAGCAATTCTGTCCCCGATGTATGAGCCAAAAGAGAATCCACTCACTCTTCCTCATATGAGTTTATCTTAGCTGCTGCGGCTGCTAGGGCACCGCTTTGGTACCCCCGAAGGTTGCAGGTTTGATCTCCAATCCTAGCCCCAGCATGCAGCACAGCTATCTTTCTCCAAACACCCCTTCTATCAAGGGGCTCTGGTGGCGGAAATGGGAGGGGAGCCAGTCTTGTAAAAGTTCTCCAGGTCTGTGTAGCAAACACCTACCGCTCTGTATGAGTGGTCCCAGACTCTTATTCTGGGACCAAGTCATAATTTCATAGTTTCATAGCTGGGAGGGTCGGAAGGGACCTGAGCAGATCATCAAGTCCGACCCCCTGCCATGGACAGGAAAGAGTACTGGGGTCAAACGACCCTGGCAAGGTGTTCAGCCAGCCTCCTTTTAAAGACCCCCAAGTCTATTGAGTATAAAGTAGTTGCTTGCATGTTATGGGTGAGACCTTCCATGGTCCAAATAAATATGTTCCACAGGATTTGATGGAACTGGGGTGATTTTATATGCTGAAGATCTGGTCCTACTACCTTTTTTTATAAGTCCTATGATTTTACTACCATGGAGATCAGGGCTTGATTCTATAGCAAAAGCCTCTTTAAAAAATCACCTAAAGCCTTGGTCAGGTTTACCACCTTGTCCTTTACGCTATACTTTCATGGGTTGCACTGTTAGTACCTCTGCTATCTACCTTAAAGCTAACTTGGGCAGACTACACGCCTTCTAGGCATGATCTGGAGCTGAAATCAGATGTTGCCTTTGTGCTGCTGTAAACATTTTTATGGCAGCGCAAAGGCCAAGCCCCTTGTCATGTCACAGATGACATGGATGGTAAAGATTGTGGCTGCTATGTTGCAGCAAACACCGGTT
Organism: Crocodylus porosus; assembly: GCF_001723895.1. NCBI lineage: Eukaryota > Metazoa > Chordata > Crocodylia > Crocodylidae > Crocodylus > Crocodylus porosus. The sequence goes on along the minus strand of NW_017728939.1, from coordinate 6,342,608 downwards.
CGCCTTATGGTGGGAGGGCATGGCTGCTCAGAGCTGTCCAGGCTTTCCAGCAGCCCCCGGCAGGGACTCCCAGGGCTTCATGGACTGATCCTGTGAGCCTTGGAAATTTTCCAGAGATGTACACCTGGGGACTTTGGACTTGGTTTCCCTGTTTGTAGAGATGCACCCCAAGTGATGTCCTGGAAGATCAGGCCCAACAAAGTGGATCAGCTGTGCTGGGACACATTTGGCACAGCTGACCCACGACTTTTGGCAGTGTCTGTTTCTCCTCTGAGATGAAGAGTTACTGAAGTCAGCCATCGCATCAGCGCCAGGGCCATAAGTAAAACACAGGCCTCATGAATTCCAGGCTAGTGTCCTACCTACTAAACAATGCTACCATCAAGGTATTGCATTTTCAGCCTGGCCCTTCTCACTTCAGGGTAATTCAGCTGATGTCAACGTCTAAATGATTATAATGGAACAAGGGAAGCATGTAGTTCCTTCATTGTTGGCAGGGAATTTGCTACAAGATAGAAAAAGAGAGAGCGAGTAATTTTCGCATAACGTGAGCGAGAGAGACACTTTTATGGGTTTCTTTCCCCTTCTCTGTGTGCAATGGGAACAAGAGGCAATATATTAGAAGATTTTTATATCTTGAGCAAAAGCTGACACTGCTAAAATATCACATTATCACAAGCTGCCATAAATGAGCTCTTCTAAGAGACACAGCTGGATTCCTTGAATATGGAGGCAAAGTGATTACCGGAAGCCATCAGCAGCCACTGGAAGAACTGTGGGAAAGTCAATAACTTATTAGCACTAGTTTCTGGATTATCTGGTTTCCTAAAGAGACTTTTTTTAATCACTCAACTAAATGGCAGTTTCTGTTATGTAACACTAGACATGATCTTATCCTTTCTTGACTGCCTGCTCGGTGTTTCAGCCCCTCCACAAAGCCAGAGTAGGTACCAGGCATGCTAAGGGCAGCGTAGCTCCCAACTGTGGCTTTGTTAGAAAGCACTTGTTTTCCACAGTGTCTTTGCTTGAGGAGAATTATTCTCGTTTTCAAAGACTTCATCGAGGGGCAGCAAAGCTGTTTTAAAAGAAGCGTCTGGACGAGTTATTTTTCTTGGCACTTCTGGAAATGAGTGTTGGAATAGTAGATATAATGCTCGCAGATAGTAGTACTTTACCCCGAAACATCTCGGTGAACTCCATAATACCCTCACAAGCTGGCAGAGGGTAGGTTTAGGTTAGATATCAGGAGGCGC
>NW_017728939.1:6320434-6341255 GCF_001723895.1 Crocodylus porosus | reverse complement strand
ACTCTTTCCTGCCATGGCAGGGGGTCAGACTAGATGATCTGCTCAGGTCCCTTCCGACCCTAGAAACTATGAAACTATAATCTTAGATGGTGGTGCTTCCAGATGGAGTAACTGAGGCAGTCAAGCAGAAGGGTATGTCTACAGCACAGTGTTGGCTTCACTGTGTGAGGAAAAGAATAATAAAAAATTAGGGTTGGAAGGGAGGTCATCTAGTCACCCCATATTCAAAGCAGGACCATCCCCAAATATATCATCCCAGCCAAGTCTTGAAAACCTCCAAGGATGGAGATTCTGCCACCTCTCCAGGTAGCCTGTTCCAGTGCTTTAATACCCCCTTCATGAGAGAGTTTTTCCTAATATCTAACCTAAACTTCCCTTATTGCAACGTCTGCCATCTGTCACTGCTGAGAACAGTCTAGCTCCATCCTGTTGAGAATCACCCAGTAGGTAGTTGAAGGCTGGTTGATACTAAATCCCCTCTGTCTTCTCTTCTGCGGACTAAACAAGCCCATTTCCTTCAGCCTTTCCTCACAAGTCATGTGCCCCAGCCCCCAAACCATTTTTGTTGTCCTCCGCTGGACTCGCTCCAATTTTTCCACATCCTTTCTGTACTGGAGGACCCATAACTGGATGCAGTACTCCAGATGTGGCCTCACCAATGCCAAATAGAAGGAAGGAATCACTTCCCTCGATCTGCTGGCCACGCTTCTAATAATGCAGCCCAGTATGCCATTATCCTTCTTTGCAACAAGGGCACACTGCTGGCTCATACTGAGTCTACTGACCACAGTAACCCTCAGGTCTTTTTCTGCAGAGCTGCTGCAAAGGCAGTCAGTCCCCAGCCTGTGCCAGGGCATGGGGTTGTTCCATCCTAAGTGCAGGACTTTGCATTTGTCTTTATTGAACCTCATGAGATTTGTTTTGGTCTAATCCTCCAATCTGTTGAGGTCTCTCTAAATCCTAGCCCTACGCTCCAGTGTATCTACTACTCCTCCACCCCCATCCCCGGCCTGGTGTCATCTGCAAACTTGCTGAGGGTGCAATCCATCCCATCTTCCAGGTCACTGATGAAGACCTTGAACAAAACCAATCCTAGGACTGACCCCCAGAGTGCTCCACTTGATACCGGCTGCCAACTAGACATGAAGCCACTGATTACTACCCTTTCAGCCTGACAATGCAGCCAGTTTTCTATCTGCCTTGCAGTCTGTTCATCCAACCCCTACTTCTTTAGCTTGCTTACAAGGATATTGTGGGAGACCACATCAAAAGCCTTGCTTAACTTGGGTATATCATGCCCATTGTTCTCCCCGCATCCACAGATTCTTGGCTACCTATGTTGCATCTCAACGTAGAAGGCAATCAAGTTGGTTAGGTACGAGTTGCCCTTGGTAAATCCGTGCCAACTTTTCCTAATCGCCTCCTCTTCCAAGTGCTTAGAAATGGATTCCTTGAGGATCTGCTCCATGATTGTTTCCAGGGACTGAGGTAAGGCTGACTGGTCTGTAATTCCCCAGATCCCCCTCCTTCCCTTTCTTAAAGATGGGCACTATAATTGCCATTTTCCAATCACCTGGGACCTTTCCTGATTTGTATTTATCCAGCTTTTCTAAATAGTCCCTAACCTGTTTGTTCACCACTGTTGGCTGCTCACCCCCTACCCAAACCGTGCTGCCAGGTGCAGTAGTCTGGGATCTGGTCTTGCTAGTGGTTTAAAAAAAAAAAAAAAGGGCATTGAGTACTTCAGCCTTTTCCACATCATCTGTCACTAGGTTATTTCCCCCATTCAGTGTGGTTCCCTGCATATAGGGTCACCAGCTCCTCTGCGCTCAACTCTGGAACAAAGCAGTAAGGACACCTTAGTATCCGTCTGACATTTCGCTTAAGATTTGTATTTCTAGCAAGCTCAAGAGTGGATGTGGCAATCCTCAGTGACTCCCCTCTAGGACTGGGTGTGTGGGGCTCATTTACTTGGCAGCGAGACTGAACATGTTATGTCTGTGATGGTGATATACCCAGCACGTTTTGCCTGTGGCCTCAGGAGACGAGTGGCGATGCGTGACATGCAGTACTGCTATCCTAGCCTGAAGTTCTGTGTCTCGCCTAACAAACTAGACCAGCAGTGCTACTAATGCAATAATAAATAATGATATCTTGCATCCAAAATGGCTTTGCAAACAGAGAACTAGAAACAAACCAACCCAAAAGTAAAAGTCCAGAGCAGAGAGCTGTAACTTCTCTGTGTTTAGAATGTGAGAAAAAGATGCCTTCTGGCACCAATTTAAGCAAGCAGCAGCATCATTAAAGCATGTAAAGGTGTAGGTGAGCATTTTGGGGGGGAAAAGAACTCCAAAAAAGTGAACTTTTTTGTGGGGGGGAGGGGGGATTTTACCCTCGCAAAAGTTTTTGAACTCTTCAGAAATTTCCATTAGATCCCGATGTGTCCTGCATGACATACAAGCTGTTTGATCATACACATGGGAGATAGAAAAAGCCCATCTAGCATCTTTTCTTTTTTTGAAAGTAGCATTATTTCCCTAATGTATGTTTTTAGTTTTTGTTTTTTTTTTTACAGGGCTGTGTCCACCCTTGTTTTCTCTGCCCTAAAGCAATAGGGACTCTTCTTTCCCCTGCTTCCCGTTTGTTGCTTGAAGAGACATTGCTTCCCTCCCAGCAGGAATAATAAATATACTCTTAAAGGAAGCCTAGCATGCAAAGCAAAAACCTGTAGCGGGAACTCCGCACTGTAGGCAGTTCTTGCACTATGAACCCAAAATATACTCTTAAAGACCTTCCCTAACGCTGCTATCAAAAGTAGAGTCCCTGATGGCCAAGAATCCGAATGCAGACTGCCACCGTGTTTCACTGAACTCAGTGACGCTTTCAAACCTGCGTTGGTAGCATTCATGTGCTGTCAAAATAGTCCTTGCCAGGGTGGAGTTGTAGGTTCCTTAACAACTCTAAGGGTTTAATAGCCTAATACTGCTTCAGGAAGCCTAGCATGTAAAGCAAAAAGCTGTAGTGGAAACTTTGGACTGGGGGCAGTTCTTGCACTATGAACCCAAAGCAAACATACTGAGATCCTTGCAACTGCTTTACCACAAATTTTTGTAATGCAGGATGGGTGCCCCATGCTGTTCTAAAACGAGGGACTACCTGGCATTTGGGCCTCACTAGACTAAGCAGATTTGGCCTAATATATTTTTTTTTTTATACCTATCCCCTACTCTTGGGGGAAGTAGTAAACAATGGTAGACAATGGATGCCAGGAGATTTAACTGGTCTGGGGCAAGATCTGAAACAGATTTGGTCTACAGCAGTGGGTTACTATGAAAGTCATAATGTAGTGCAGAGAATCCATAGAGGAGTGACACTGGAGAGGATTCGCTTCTCCTTGGTGCAGCTAGTTGTCAGGGAATCGGGACCAGACTGTACAACAGGCGGGCAAAATGCGGCCCAGGGGCTGGATGCAGTCTGCCAGGCCATTTTATCTGGCCCGCGGGGCCCCTAAAAAAATTTAGAAAATTTAATATTTATGTGCCCCTGCCTGCCTGTCATGCAGCCCTTGATGGCTTGCCAAAACTCAGTAAATGGCCCTCGGCCCAAAATAATTGCCCGCCCCTGCTCTACAACTTGGCAAGCTCTACCATTCTTGCATCCTGCCTTCTGTGATATGGATCTCTGAAGCTGCTCTGAGTTAAGCATGTGCTCCTGACCTCAAAAACAGCTTTCTCCCACTCACTCTTTCTCCTGAGTGCAGGAACATAGTAACTGGGTGCGTCTGCATGTGTGCTTTGTGCAGTAGCTTATTCTACTGCGCATTAAAAAGTCGCATCACAAACGGTGCTAATACACAAATGCCCAGTAGAATTAGTCTACTGTGCATTAAGTGCCACGAAAAGGCGTTTGCTTTTGCTACTGTGCATTAGGGCAGCCTAATGTGCCTTTATGTAGTACCTCATATTAGAGGTACTCTGCGCAGTAACAAAAGTGCATTAATGAATGTGTAGATGCACCCATTGAGAACTGAGACTGTGGGAAGAGAAGGAGACTTCTTCATGCTAATCTGGACTGGTTTGTCCATTGCCCAGTGGTCTAAGGATGATGGGAGGTGTCGAGTCTTTCAAAAGAAGCTGATGGGGAGCTATATAAAATGTATTAGCTTGCAGTGGATTTAGTGCAGTGGGATGTGGTTAGTGCTCAAATGCTAAATGTTTCACAAGGGAAAGTCTTTTAAGCTCCTGTCCTTCCCCCCATATATATTACATTAATTTACTTACTCAGTGGACCATAATACCTTTATCACCTGTAAAACAGAATGTATACAACTTCAGATACATATTTCTTGCACCATTAAACTATTCTCCCAATGACAGAGCTTATGAATAAGTTACAAGGGGTAAGATATGACTGTTCTGGATATACCTCCTTGTAATAAATATATGTGTATGTCCGTGTACTTGACATCTACTTATGGTGCGACCCAATAAAAATATATGAAGGAACATAAATAATGTGTAGGTGCAAATGAGGGGTGCCCTGCAAGCGATACCTGCCTCCCCTCTGTCTCCTATATTTAAGTGTTTATTTAGAATAAGCTGTGGCCAGATATTACTGAATAACTTTTGGCACTGAGATCATGTGGCACATCTTTAATTTAGAGGGGCTCCTCCTTGAATTTCTTCCTAGGCTTCATCAAGGTTTTCATCCCAAATGGTGTGTGCATGTCTTGTAAAACATAGCTTATTTTGAAATTCTCTGAAAATGTTCATGCTATTCAGCCTTTTTTTTATGAAGGTATTTTGAATCAAGTATTTCTCTTGCCCTATTTCTTTCTTTTCTTCTTTTCTTTTCATCCCTACCTGTTTGGTGGGTTCTTTTGGAAGAGTCTGTCAGTCTGGCTTATCTTGGTAGGGCCTGAGCACCTGTGTTTCCACCCATCCATGATGGAGAATCCAGACCTGTTAAAGGGGACAGGAGGGAAGGCATTAACTTACTTGGTGTGGGTTGAGAGATGTCTCCAGATGTGGAGCCGTGTCAGCTGTAGGGTATTGCTGGACTCCCTCTTCCCTTGGCCATCCCCTTGGAGGGCTGTCCTGTGCAGAGTGGAGTCTGGCAGGGAGAAGGGGTGTGTGGGAAGATGGAGTTGAAGAAGGACCTGGGGCAGCTCCCTTGTCCTCTCCAGGCTGAAGCCAAACCTAGGCTGTGTCCTGTGATTGAATCCGCTGGCTGTGGGAAGGCCCTATTGTATCTGGATTTACAATACCTTCCCTTACTGTATTTTTCTGCCTTACAGGAAGCCTTGCCACAAAGCTGCTTCAACCCCTTTTGGGCAGCAGCTCTAACGTCATCTCGAAAGGCACTACTCGCCCTGTTTCCTGCTGCCTTCCCATGGTATTTCCTCTGCCCAAAGTGGACAAATGAAGAGTAATCCAAGCTTTTCTGTCTCTCCTCAAGTCATCCTCTTCCTTGTCCCTGCATTACCCTGAGGGTGGAAGCTGGGGTAAGAAGCTGGAGAGAGAGAAACACTTGCTACCAGAGCATGTTTTAACATTTGTTAGCTCTGCTGCTGTTCTTTTTGTACAGAGCACATATGACAAGGGGTAATTTATGTCCTGAAATTACAATCCATATGAATTAGCATGGCACAAATACATCATTTCCTAATAATATAGACAAGATGTTTCAAGGAGTGATGATAAGAGAAGCCCATTCCTATACATTCTGGTTTACCCACTGAGTAATTATCTAATCATTGCCTTCTAGTGATAGAAAAGGTTTTTTATTTTTTTTTTCCCCCTGCGCAAAGCAACAAGTGCCGCTTTTGAGGCTGTCATGTAAAACAAGGCCCTGAAATAACGGTGACAGATTGATTTCCATTTCAACGCAAGCAGGTTCCCCAGCATGATGCACAGCTTTCTGAATAATTTGTGCTTGGTACCTGCATGGCCCCTTTTTAGCCAAGGATCCAGAAGTCCTTTGCAAGTGTTATGTCTCCTGGTCACTTGTGTTGTAGAGACAGGGAACCTGACACCGAGAGAAGGGCCATGGCTTGCCCTTCTCCGAAGGTGGTTTGTATAGATGGTTGACTCCATGCCACAGGGACCCTCTCTTTTCTCTTCTATATTTGTACAGCACCTAGCACAGCGAGATCTTAATTGGTGTTTAGGGCTCCTAGGTTCTGAAATGGTATCAGCAACAGTGGCTGAATCGGGAATAGGCTGGATATAAAGTATTTCCATGAGAATAGCTTTCAGCCTACGCTTCAGCAGACACCCACCCAACTACTAAGTGTGAATTTCCTTGTTCAGTGGAGATTTCACAGGACCCTTCAAGGTGCTTCCCTATTCGATGCCTTCGTCCTTTGTCGCTGTCATGTGTCCGTGAAGTACAGTCGCACGGGTGCGTCTTGCATTATGCCACCAATTTATTCCCTCCTCAAGATGTAATAAATGTTATCTGGATAATCAGTTTGGAGGCAGGGGACAGGTGAGGAGAAAAAGCATTCACAGATGTGTAGAGAAAAGGGGGAGAAAAAGCCCCGATGGAATTTTTCATCAATTATTTAACCAGATGGCATTATACCAATAGCAGAGTGAGAAATGACTGACTACTGCCTGACTTCACCGTGCACTGACCTTGCTGGATAATTACCTTCAAGTCTTTGTAACAGCTACCTAGAGCGGATAAGGAAGAGAAGAAAAACCTCACACCCGTCAGACGCTGTTTAGATGCTGCATGTCATTGTACCAGTAGACAAAGCATGAGCACGGAAACTGCATCAAAATAGCGTGTATGTCCTATTAATAAAAACACTATAAATGAAGAGACCTTGAGGGTCCACTTATTCAGTCCTTCTCTAAGTGAAACTCCCATTTGTCTGTCGTTTTTTGTATCATTTATATTGTTCATAATATCCGCAAGCCCCACGTGAAATTAAGGCCCCGTTATCCTAGGGGTTGTACGTACACGTGGTAAAAGAGTCCGTTTCCCTGAAGAGCTTACAGTGTAAATAGACTTTATTAGCCATGGCTGGGAGGGGGAAACAAGTGTAGAAAGGTGAAACACCTTGTCCAAGGAGACTTTTGTGGGCGAGTTGCAGAGCTGGAAACATCTGGGTTTGAATCCTGCCATTTGGCCTTGTGTAGAGCGTGTTTTGGCCACCGTTAAATCCCTGGTCAGTGAATTCATCGCTCCACATGCATCATCCTGGCCCCTACATGAGTGAATTTTGGAGGGCACATTCCATTCAAAGCAATGGCAAAGAAAAGCCACTTGGAGAGACGCTGCCAGGCCAAGATTGATTTAATTTCTCTGGGATTTATAAAACAAAAGGGAGGAAAAAAAATCTCTGCTAAGCCCCAGGCACTTGTATGCAATTGTTGTTCTGGCCTGTACTGTTCAATGAGAAAAGAGCAGCAAACCAATAGCAGAACGTGCTTCAGCAATGTAACGCTTGTTAATCAACCCCCAATAAGCAAATAAGATGATGAGCTGCCCACTTACAGGCACAGATTTCCAAATTGGGTCTTCAAGAGGGCATATAAATTCCACAGTTGGGATCTCAGGTCAGTTTTGGGAGCCTAATCCATGGCTGGGTCTGGAGGGGGGGCACCCGGGGTCATATATTTATCCATGTAAGTGCAATGCCAGCATGAAGGGCAGAAGAAGGAGGTTATTTAATTAGTGCCTAGAGAATAGGGTTCATTCCCAAGTCCTACCACACACTCATCCTGGATCTTGAATGTGTCAAGATCCCAAAGCCTTGACTCCTGGTCCGTAAAAATGAGTATAGTAATCCTTCATTTGGCTGATCCTTCTGTTTAGACTTCTAAGGTAAAGACTCTTCCTCTGTGTGGTATGTAATGCACTTTCCAGAACATAATTACCATGATCTTGAGGCTTCTGTTGGCTCAATTATAGCACGCATAGTAACAGGTAGGGTATGTGAACGTCTGGTTTTGGCAACCTGACTTGAAAACTGGGTGTAGGGATAGCACAAAGTAAAACTGTTATGTGCATGTGGTTTTTGCCACTGCCTCTGCCACTGAACAGATGCAGAAGAGAATAATTTGAATCTTGAGACTGATTAACCCTAATTGTGCTGTCAGAATGGCTTAATTGTAACGGGTCTACCGGGAAGTTTGTTTTCTGGGTTGGTTTTTGGTTTTTTTTTACTTCTTAAATTATACGGCATTATTTATTAGTGTGATCAGAACACAAGACAACTCTAACTAATAATCTGTTCAGTGATGTATTGAAATTCCTGGCACAACAGGGACAAAATTATCACCTTATCAATATTCATCAATTATTGCTGAGATACTGAATGAAATGCAGTACCAGAGCCAAGCCTCCCATTTTGCTTGCATCTCATAGTCCCATTGTAGAGATGCCAACCTGGATCAGCTCTAAGGTCTCTTGTCTGGGATCTTTTTTTCTAAGAGTAACGAAACTAAAAACTTCCAAGGAAGATGGAAGAAACTCTGAATTGGACCAATGTGGGATAGTCCGTCTCTAGGGAAAGCTTTTTCTTTGGTGCTTTTAGTTGGAGATGAGCTGGTGCTCTCTAGCAAGATTTTGTTTCCCAGAATTTGGAGGCTTGTTGTGAAGGATAGACGATTGGGAACAGACTTGTGAACCAAGACGCTTAGCCTCATTAAGCTCAGCGTGTAGAGAAGAATTGGTTCATATCTTGCATTATTGCTGGACAAAAAACCCCACAAAACAGTCAAAGAAGTTCTTTTTATAGTCTTCAGTGGCATGTGGATCAAGACAAACATCATTGTTATTATGAATTTGTAATAACATATTACGCTTATTCAATTATTATTCTCCTCCCTGATTTGGGGTCATCAACCTTCAAGAATGTTTTATAATAATTTTTCATTGAAATATTAAAACCTGGAAATGTATTATAGGCTCCATTACGTACAGTCATCTGAGCGAGAATGGAGCTGGGACAGCTTGAACGCTTCTCTGAATATTTTACATTGTTTGCACAAACCCCAAGGAGGGCTAAACTCGCTCTAATACTACTTGCGTCAACTAACTGTTTTTTAATCAGCTCACTCAATTTGGTTTACCTTTCTTCTCATGGATCTCTTGCTAACCTCTGGCAGGAACTACACGGCCGATTTGCATTGTACTTATTTTGGTTTTAATAACAAAATGGACTTTAATGAGGCTTTCTAATTAAAGCATGAGACTAGAATTCAGGACACCTACGTTTTGGCTCCTGGTTCTGCCACTGACTTTGGGTGCGACCTTGGATCAGTCACTTCCTTTCTCTCTTCTCCATCAATAAAGTGGGCATTATGATGATGGACCCGTCTTGTATCGCTGGACTGTGATCCTTGTAGTGGACAGAGTAGCATCCTTAGACTGTAAACTCTTCAAATTGGGGACTGTCTTTTCCTATGTGCATGTACAACACCTCACATTAGGGGCCTGGATATCAGAGGAAGACATCCCTGTGTTGCTCTAATACAGCTGACACTAATTGACTTCAGCAGAAGTACTTGGGGGACATCAGAATCTGATTTTCAATCTCTTCATTTCTCGCAGGTCTTTTATTCTTCTTAGCCATGTTTCTAGAGCAGATGCCTGTTTGAATCCCCTTAAATCGGTGCTTATGGAAGAGTGAAAGCTGTCAAACGAAGAGAGCTCTTTTTGCTGGAGTCGCACTCTTTATAACCTCACTGCATCTTATCAGCAGGGAAGGGATAAGGATGTAAAAGTTGCTCCAGGGGACTTTTCGGGGGATGAGAAGAGTTGATTTATGTGCAGTCTGTTGTGTTCACCTGCCACTTGCAATGGGGCCCAGTACCAATTTGGGTCCACCTGACCCCCACTTCTCAGCCCTGTATAGTTATCTAAGTGATTTCATTGGCTTCATGGCTCCATTTCCATCCCATTGCACACAATGGTCTACTTTTTACAAAGGGTAAGATGATTACCATGATTATTTTAATGTTCATGACAGATTAAGATTCCCTTTCCCCACTCCTCTTTCCTGCATGTCTTCAAATCCTTGCTTTGTTTTGTGAATCATGGCATGGTTTCTTCTACCTTTTGACCCTGGAGGCAAAAATATGTCTCCTTTCAACTTAAACTTTTCTTCCATGTGTGAATCTAGCAGGATCTAAAGAGGGATGGCTCTGGGGAAACTGGATCAGAAAAGAAGCTACCAAGGCAAGGTCTGGGGAAAAATTCTTGTCTCATGTTTGGCCTGATCTGTGTGCCATTGAAGACAATGGAAAGAATCCCTTTGACCACAGTAGGTCTTTCCTATCAGGTCCTTCTTCGGTATGTCCCTGTCTAGTTGTGACAAGACAATGGGCATTTTGCAGCCTGCTCGCAGCATGCAGAATTTGATTTTTGTGGGCATTTAGCAGAAGCTCCACCCATCGCTGCAGATTGGTGGAAGAACCCAGTGGCCCCACCCCTTGCTGCCAATTGCTGAGGGGTCCTTCACTCAGTCTACATAACCACCACTTTTTTTTTTTTGGTTGATGGCCATGTTTTCCCATGATAATGTCAGGTTTCCCTGCAACTATGGCGATCGCAGGCAACATTTCTTTTTGCGCTTTGTGTGACATCCATGAAACTACGATTTAGGTAGGTCCCTACTTACAGAGGTGTTACTCTATTTTAAATCAATGGGGTTACAGCAGCATATAGGAAGATCTAGGATCTTGAAAAGGAGGCATGCAGATGGAGTGGTGCATCATCAATACGCAAGAAAACACCTTTTTCTCTAGTTAAATGAAACTAGAAGCTTTACTAATATGGTAGAGTCCTAGCACTTATATGATTCAATTGTAAGATCAAACCAAAAACAACTATAACTATTAAAATGTGCACTCAGTTGTTAGACTATACATATATAGTAGTTTAAAAACCACACCAACTAGGCAAAATATAATAAAGAAGAATCATTTTATTAGTGCTGTAGTCAATATAGTTAATTGTGCTTCTCTTATTTAGGCTTGTGAAACAAAATCTAGTTCTTGAGCATCTTGACAGTGCATCCCACAGTTCATTCTCCGTCATTTCCACACCCAAGTTAATGTTTACCTGAGCCAATATTACCACACCTCAATTAAAATTTTTAGCTAGAGGTAAAAACAGTCTGCAGGGCTGTAAAAGAAGAGAGAAATTGCCAGGAATGACTAACAGGTAGCAACACTGCAGAAGAAAGGACAGTTTGATTAATGGAACATCAGGACTGTTAAAAAGGAGAGAGGGTCACTAACACCAGTGGAGTGAAGAGAGAGTAGCAGGAATCCGGTTAATTATAATGAGCCATGATGTCAATTGCTGCCTGAATAGAAATGCCGCTGTACCTCCCAGGTTTTAAAGTTTGAGGAGAGCAGGAATCACTGCACCCTCCTGCTAGATCTGCCCCTGCCCCAGTATAGAGGCAGCCTCGTGGGGATTAGAATTGATTCCTCTGGAATTAAAGCATGCAAACTGCTCCTGAACAAAGGCCTGATGAAATGCATATGCCTCATTTAAGTCTTTCTGTGCCCCTGTTTGGAGGGCTTGTATGGTGTGCATGCCAGTAGCTCTCTGCAAATGCGTAAGTCTCGCTCACAGTGCATTTGACATCAAATCCCAATATCCTGCATTTTGCTAAAAAGTGTGCAATTTCTTTCTTGGTCTTTCCTTTAATCCATATTTACTATTAAGACATTCTACTGAAATACCTGATTGGCAAGCAGTAAATTTTATATCCTTTCTTTTTGTCAAACTCGAATCCAAGTTTTCTTTTTTTTTTTTAATAAATAAATAAAATGTTAAATTGCATTTTATTTTCTTACCAGCTGCTAAGTCTCCAAGACCAATTGGGAGATCAATTATCACAGTGGTGAATGAATCTAATTTTTCAACATAATTTACGGTAATTCCATATTCTCTGTACAAGAAGTAAATAGCATTGGCTTTTTTCCAGGGAGGCAGCTTAAAAAAACAAAAGCTATGCCACCGCCACTAGAAGTTGGTAACTCAGTAACTAAAACACACAGGAATACAATTGTGCGATACTGCCCTAAAAATAACAAGAAAAATATTTGTCTTGGGATGATTTTTTTGTATGAGATCTCTACTGAAGATTGCCCACTGGAATTTGCCTTGGGGAGAGATAATTCTGCAGCTGACTTTTGAAAAGGGTTGTGTCGTTTACTGGGCAGTTCTGGCATTCAGAGTTATGCTATATGGATCTCATTCAAACCACCCCAAATGCAATGGGAGGATCTAGTGGACGTTCAGTTTTGGATTAGGGTGTGAGTGTGAAATGTCCTAGTCTCCATGCACCCCTTATTCTGTCCCTTAGGGACTCCAATGGAGCATGAGTTATGTAGTGGTCCTTTGCACTGCAGTAACTTAAACCCTAAAGCTTGATCCCATAGCATATTGAAGTCCTTGGGAATTTTGTTAGTTAAAGCAGTAGAGCTACCTAGATAGGTAGGCCTTAATCTTCACATCCTTCTGTATACAGGTATCCCCACTGGGCCATATCCCAAATTATACTGAAGCAGATGGTAGTTGCAAGAGCTCTCAACTCATAATTTAGTTTGGGTGAGTCCCACAGGAAGGCTTGCATAGGTAGAGACTGGTGGTAGGGATGCTGGATTGCAACAGGCAGCCTCTGTGCTTGAGAAGATGCTGCACTTGTCCACTGACTTTACTTACCTGGTGTTCACTCAGAATAAATGCACACACTTTTTTCATGTTTCTAGGTATACACTGTTCATTGCAGTGGCCAGGTAAGGATTCTTCAAAATTAAAAAAAAAAATCATACAACACACTATCAAATGATGAGATTTAGTCTTCTGGGTAATTGGTATCCTGTCTCCAGCATACCAAACTTGACAGGGTGCCATATCCTCTAAGTCGGTGTTTGCCAAACTTTCTGGAGAACACTTTTTTTTTTTCTTCCCCTGGATTAAAATTGCCGGCATGTTTCACTCTTACACCTGTTTTGCGTGTGTGTGTATAACGTAAGACTTAGATGGTGGTGTCTAGCCTTTCTTAGGCTAGATGAGCAGTCCTGGATCAGTGTGTGGGCCTGATCACTCCACATGGGACTTGATCAGACCACTTGGAGCTTGGAAATTTGCTGGCAGGGGAGCAGCGACAGCGTTAATGGCCACTGCACCCTCGCCACCAAATGTCCAGATCCGTGGGGAGCCCCATGGGCTGGATGACATGACTCTGTGGGATGAATCTGATGCTGACGGTGCATCATTTTGCATGGCGCAGTTCTGCCACTCCTGTGGTACACTCGTGCGCTATGGCTCGCTTGCTGGGAATCGCTGCTCTAAGTACTGGTTTGCAACCAAATCTTTGTGCATGTACCTTTGCATCCATGCGGAGCGTAGCTGAACTCCACAGGCCTTTGCAGAGGTAAAAGGGCTGGCATTGCCCCAAAATGTGCATGCTTCTATCTGGGATTGGTGGTTTTATTTTTCATGTTGCTCTGGTGTCACTGGAAATCGGGGCATTGATAGAGCTGGTTGCAGGTTTCATGACACATACTTAGTTCCAAAAGCACCATGCAGATGCCATGTAGTCATTTATTTTTGTTAGCAGTGTACTGACTAAAATTTGGTTGAGAGAGTGAGAGTTGTTTAATATAAGCAGGGCTTGGCCTGTAAGCATGACTGCCCCCAATGTCAGCCAGAAATCTCTGGCTCCTCTTTTTTCCCCTTCCACACCATTCCCCTCAGAATCAGGGCTATACTGGCTATTCCAGGAAAACTTAAAAATTAAATCCATTAAAATTATTGTTTACTTTCAGGGTTTGCTGGCTGGCAGTCAAGGCTGAGATATTTGGTGGGGTAGGGAAAGGGTCCTAATATGTCTTCATGCAACATCAGAAACAGTTTCTGAGCACTGGTGTCACTTACTGAGATGTATGGTGTTTAGCATGTACTTCAAATGAGTTTAAATAATTAAAAGAAATGGTATTCATAAGTTAAATGGGGGGTGTTAAAAAAAAAAAAAGCTGTAACACTTGTTCTGTTCATTTAAAACCCTTAGTAACTAAATCTTTCCTTTAGATCTACAGGGAATACAAATAGTGCGATTAATTGGCAGTAATTTAAAAGTCCTTCCATTTCAAAAGCCTCAGGACAAAAAAATTGGAAACAATAAATCTATTAGTGTCAACTACAGTTTTCCACGCAGGCTAAGATGCAAATGACTTTGGATGATTTTTGCTTACCTTTCTTCCTGTTATTTATGGCCTATGCTGACAGTGACAAAAAGTGTGAGTCAGCGCCACAGAAAACACCCTCCCAAAATAAGCAGGGGGAGAGGCAGGATCTGTTTCCCCTTCCTGTTAATGCTAACTTGCCAAATAGACAAACAGAGGAAATGATCATTTTTTTCCTTGCAAAGTGGACCATGACTTGAATAACTAGTTAAGCTATGTCACAAACATTGACGTCATCAAAGAAGCCGATACCATGGAAGAGGTCATTTTATCAGGTCATAGATTTTTCTTTTTTCCTTGTTCACTGAATAACTGCAGTTTTTCTCTCTCAACCTCCCTCCAATCATAGCTACCCACTGCAAAGTGCCTGCGACTTTCCATGTTAGAGATGTCATCTATAGACTACAGGTCTCTAATTCAGGTAACCAAATAGCGGACCCCTCACTTCCCTGTAATTCTGAGCTAACAGTACTTTGGTATGAAGGCAGATAGCAAGAGCAGCACCTATGAACCTGACCGTGTCCCACTATTCCTGTCTCACCCAAGCAAAGACTTGCTGTGCCACTTTAGGAGTTGTGTCCACAGAGGAACTTGTAAATTAATATGGATTATTTTTAATGGATTATTTGAAGTCAATCACAACCTAGGTGGACCCTCTTACTGGGAATTTAAAATGGGCCCCCAATTTCATTTGAGCTTACTTCATCTGCTAAAAAATGTGTCCACACAAGCAATCAGTACAGTTTACCTATTTGATTTGTAAATTAAAGCCTCAAATTCATTCAGATGTAATTTTCCTGGGCAGTCCCCACGTAGAAGAACTCTTAGTTCTCAAAGGCAGACAGGAGACGCTCAGCACTCTAGCGTATAGATGACCCCACCTGCTGCCAGAAACTATGGCCAGACTGATTTGTTTGAAATAACATAGCACAGTGGAACCATTGGATTACTTGTGGCTCTTTGGATCCATATTACAAACCTGTCGACAGACAGCAATCTGCATTGTGGTTTCCTGCTGTTTCTTTAAAGATGTTTTGGGCACAGACTCCCACTTAAGCCTGGATGATCCTAGGGGATGAGGATCTCTTCACCAAAATGTGACTATATTGGATTGCAGCAGTGCAATCTGGACAAGGGGCTACAGCCAGGATGAGTCTTTGTTACCAAGGCAATAGGAGCTTGTATTTAATCCCATTGTTTTTTTTTATCAAAACCACTAAATAATTCTTGCTCCAAAGCAACCAGAACCTGATGTGGACTACAGATCTTTCCAAGGTAGACCCTGTTCTCTGCAGTCTTGTGAGACTCTTACATAGCTGAGCACTCTCCTGGTCTGCAGTCCCCACCACTTTGCTTGAGAGCTCTGGCACCCTGGGGAGCCCACTGTCACAAGACAGGGTCCTTAAGGATGGCCATGTTCTCCTCAGGCCACTGACTGTGCCAGTTTGGCCCAATGCGCATCCTCAGTTCTTGTCTGCCACGTCTTTGATGAGAAATATGAAAATAGGGAGACTGCCTTTAAGTCCTCTTGGACACGATTTGATGGACTTACTGAACCCCATGGGATCTCAGGCCCCTTGTGGGTCTTGTTTCACAATGGGTGTTTTGGGGGCACTCTAGCCCTATGGGCTATATGCATAGCTCCAACCGCCCCTTTGCCATGCCCCAAGCCTTGCAGATGGTACTGGAGTTGTCTTGCCTCGGCTTCATTATAATTCATCCCCTTGTCCTCGCTGGACTTTCCGCAGCCCTGTCTTTGCTCCCTGTCTGGTGCTGGGGCCTCCACTCTGTAGCGGGCCCCAATGAGTCCTCCTCCTTCCCCAAATAACCTCACCCAAACCACCGGTCTTATAAAACGACAAACAAAACATAAGCCCCTGGGCTATAACAACGTAGGCTACCAAAGTGTGCTCTGCCCCTTTTCCAGTACTCGGAGCAGAGGTTAGTCAGGCCTCTTTCCCTTCTCATTCTAAGAGGGCTGCTTCCCCCTTAGTCGCCAGCAGGGAACTGCCACCCTTAGTTTCAGCCTGGGATTTATATGGGCCCAAGGCCCTGCCCCTTCCTGCCAGCTGACCGGGTGCAGGTGCTGACTAATTTCTGCCTTGGCCAATTGCTATGGCAACCTGCACCTGGGCTCCTGCCTGGCTCTTTGGGCTCTCCCCAGGCAGTTCCTGCTCTTCTAGGAGCAGGGCATCTTAGTGCCCTGCGACACCCATGCAAAGGTATAAGAGAGTATAGACTCTCCTTTATTTCCCTGTGCGGGAGGGCTGCTAATGGAGCTCAAATCATTTACAGGAAACCTGACTATGGCAAGCCACAAAACAACTAATGGGTTGGTTACTGTTAAAGCAGAATGTAGGTGTGCCCATGCAACATGCACAAGTCTCAAAACACCTGATCCCAAACCCCACTGAAGTCAACAGAGCACTTCCATTGAACCTTGTAGATCCTTTCCTTTCTTTTTTCATATCCCTGTGCCAAGGTGTTTAGCAGAATTCACAGATTTCATTGGAATCTGCCAGGCCGCGCAGTGGGTGCTTCTGCTATGCCCTTGAGCTTGCGACCTTTGGGGCTGTCAGCTGTGTGCCACCCCAGCCCTTGTGGCCAAATCCCCTACAATACCCTTGTATGGAGAGACTCCAAGGAACAGAATTGGACCTCTGGAGCTACAGTAGTATTTCCTTCACGTTGGGGAACAAAGCATGCTTCTTCCAAATACTGCATAGCAATGAAGTAAGTCCTGAACTGTTCCTGAACCAGGATGGTAGAGAGAGGGCAGATGAAGCAAAGCAATACTGCCAGCCTAAATAAAATAAAGAAACAACCCCCATCCCCAACTTGAGCTCTTAAAAAAAAATCCTGAGACTAACACATGAATCTTAAGCATAAGAATGATTTCTATTTGCCTTCTGGCTTTGAGACTGACAATGTGCTTTTTAGGTTGTGTTTTCAATTTTTTTCCAGTCCTGTAACCAGAAGGGCTAGAAACTTCCCTTTCTTTAAAAAAATAAAAGCTGAAATTTCTACCTAATCATATGATTCCAGGAGCTGAGGCTTTAAGAAAAACACCAATTATTGTGAGAGTTGCCAGTAATGAAAAATCCCATGAAACCATCTCTGATACCACAACAGGTAGCACAGGTATCATGGTAGACTAATTTAGGAGAAATAGAAGTATTTTCTTGGTCAGCTAGTCGCAATAGGTGGGGTTTGCAGCCAGGCAGAGTAAAGCTAACATTAGGCATTAATCTGAAACTTTGATCTGAGAAGTGCTTTCAAATGTTTATTAATGCACTTGCCAACTCTGCTCATTCTGTTATTGGCATCTCATCCCTGGAGAAGTTAGAGCAGCTGTCAGCAATCGAAAGAATAGTGAATCTTGATTGACTGTCTGGGGGGATGGGAGGGCATCAAAGCGATGGGCTGATGTGGATATGAATGGCAACACAAGGTGTCTGAGACTAGGCTTTATGATGAAACTAGCATGGGGAGTGGCAGCAGGACATGGTGCTGTTTTTAGTGCCCTGCAGGACATGATTATAGCTACAAGTCTAGGCAAAATAGAAAAACAGTCATAGAATGAATTTCGCCATGTCTTGTAAACAGTCAGGACACAAGCGCGTGTTGATGTGTGCTGTGATTCCTCCCGTGGGTGGCCCAGTCCCTGCTGGGGCTTGGGGAGTTCCTCCTTCAGCTGAAGAGGCAGAGGCCTGATTTGATTTGGAGATGAAATTAAGGGTGTCTATTAGGGGTGCACAAAGTGGGCCCTATTCAATTCCAATTCAGCCCAACCTAGGGACCGTGATTCAATTAGTTGATTCGGATTGCTGTCCCTGGTTCAATTCAGCCGTATCCAAATCTGAAGATTCGATGCCGATTCGGAGAATCAGCAATTCGGACACAGGCGCAGCTTTAAAAGTTTTTTTCTACATACCTCGAGGTCCTAGTGTGGCTTGTGATCTCTATGATGCTGAGGCGCGGGGGGTGGGGTGGTGGTGTCCATGCCTTCCCGGCTCAGTGATTGGCCACAGGGGGACCCTGAGTGCCCCCCTCTCCAGACCCAGGAAACTCCAGTTGCTGAGCCAGGGGGGTGCAGGGGGGACCTCAGTGTGCTCCCCGGTGGATCTGGGAGGGGATCAGAAGTGCTTCTGCTCCACTTCTGGGTCTGCCGCCATGCTTCTGTGGGATACCACGTACCCGAGTCGCAGTGTTCATGAGCCCCTGCTACCTAGAGGTATGTAGAAAAAACATTTAAAGATGTCTCTATGCCCAAATCTCCAAATCTTTCCCAATCTCTACAAATTGATTTGGAGGGTTCTGATTCAATTCAGAGAGATTAAAGGGTCCCCGATCTGATTCAGATTGGGCCAAATCTCCAATGAATCAAATCGGGGACCGAAGCTTCGCACAGCCCTAGTGCCTATACATGTGCTCCAATGTGTTCTAATTGGAACACGTCAGAGCAGATTCATCGAAATAGCTTTACTTAAAGCATCTTGTGGTCATTTTTAAATGTGTGGGGGCTTAGTACACGTGATGCTGTGGCGTTTTAATTAAAGCGGGTCTGCAGAAGCTGCTCTAATTTTAAAATGCCTCCCCCACCCCAATCACATGTATAGGCACTCTAAGATGGATTAGATCACATACTTTTTTTTGTAAAGGGTGGGAACACGTAACCTGGTGCAACGTATTATTCTTAGAGGACAAATTTTACCAGCAAAATCTGTAGCAATGTAAGGTTCAAATCAGGATTTGATGATTTATCAAGTGAAGAAAAGAAGTTTAACCTCTTGCCGAACATGCTTAGTTAGAGCTTAAGGCTTAGCTCTGATCTCTCTCTAGCTTTTTCCTTTAAGACATTGGCCAAGTTGCTCAATCTCTGTCTCGCTGGTGCCATCCGAGAACCAGGAATGATAAACTTCCTCCTGTCTGTTTTGATTGCAAGCTTTCCAGGGTGAGCACTGTATCTTAACTGCATGTCTGTGCTGTGCTCATCACAAGAAAGTCCTGGTATTGTGTAGTGTCTCTCTTGGGGGCTGCTTTCATGCCAACAATAGGAATGTCATTCCTGAGGTGTGGGAGCAGCTGTTGCTTCTGGGAGCAGGGTGGCCCCAGGGTACATGACGCACCTGAATGCTCCTCTCCAGCCCCTGCGCACAGGCACTGCTCCTTGTTCTCTGACAGCAAGAGCCTGGGTGGTGCAGGGATCTGCTTAGAAAATGCCTCATTCCATGACATTTGCTGAAGACTTGATTATCCTCACCTCGGAGCATTTAGGCACATAAATATGTATTAGCCTCCTCCAGGAAGTGTATCGCAGCCAAGATGAAAACGAACAGCCCTACGGCTCTGCCTGGGATGGGGAGAGCCTCCCCTCCTCCAAAGCCCCCATTTAGCCAACTCAGCTGTTGGAAGGGCTCATCTTTCACAGCACCCAGATTTTAGCATCCTGGCAAGGGCACTGAAGAACACACAGCAAGGGCCCGAAAAAAGCCAGAGGAAGCCATGCGGATTGGAACAGAAAACAAGCATGGACTGGCTGCCTGAGAGCAGGGCCAAGAGCTAGGAGCTCCTCTTTTCTGATTACAGATAAACTCATCCAGGCTGAAATCCATTCCTGGGCAGATGTATGCAGCATTTGCTACTGGATGCTCTGACTCCCATGTCCTTGGTGCACGAGCTTTGTTTCTCCCTAGGTCCTGACCATGGTGGTATCAGCCATGCTCTGACAATGATTCTCTCTGCAGTGTAGCATAGAGTGCTGAATTTCTTTGCATCTCTGTCCCTTGTCAGTGAAATAGGAAATGCAACCTTTTAGCTACTCCACAGGAGTGCTTCTGAGGGCAGATAGGTGTTTGCAAAAGCACAGGTGTTTAGAAATAGTTCTGTGACCTTCTGAGTATAGTACTGGTGACTACTGGTCTGACCAGAAGTCTCTCATGGGGCCAAATGCTGCTCTCTCGTTCCAGGGATGTGACTTCCCCTGAGGTTGGTCCATGGGTTCCAACTTCAGATGGAATAGCAGAGGGAGTGTAAATGAGTGAGCAGGTCCTATTTCTGTTCAGCTCTTTGCCATTTGTACTAATAATTATATGTTCATATCTGCCCCCCTCCTCCCCACCCCCCAATTCTGTTCTTGGACACTTTTGCAATATCCAATGCCTTCTAGCTCCAAGACTGTGGGTATTTGCCTGTCTTGATTTCCAGTGAGAGGTTTTTGAGTCTTCTAGTGGTTCTACCTAAGGCTGGTACTCATTTATGACTTGTAGTAGATGCTTGTACTTTCACTATTGAAGATCTCTGACACCGTTTCCCACCCCATCCTCATTAAAAAACTAGGCGACTGTGGCATTGATGCCTACACAGTCAGACAGATTGCAGATTGGCTGAAGGGTTGTACTCAGAGGGTGGTGGTGGATAGGTCATATCCCACCTGGGGGGAAGTGGGCAGCAGAGTCCCCCAGGGCTTGGTCCTTGGGCCTGCGCTGTTCAATTTCTTCATCAGCGATTTGGACGATGGGGTGAAAAGCAACCTGTTTGAATTCGCTGATGATACCAAAATTTGGGGTGAGGTGAGCACGCTAGTAGGGAGGGAAAGA
>NW_017728939.1:6294691-6320291 GCF_001723895.1 Crocodylus porosus | reverse complement strand
TCTCAAGTAGAGCCAGGGAGGTGATCCTCCCCCTCCTTGCGACGCTGGTCAGGCCGCAGCTGGAGTACTGCACCCAGTTCTGGGCGCTGCACTTCGGAAGAGATGTGGACAACATGGAGAGGGTCCAGAGGAGGCCACCCACATGATCCGGGGACAACAGGGCAGACCCTACAATGAAAGACTGCAGGACCTGAACGTTTTCAGCCTTCACAAGAGAAGACAGAGGGGGGACCTGGTGACTGTCTATAAACTCACTAGAGGGGAACAAAAGGGGTTGGGGGAGAGACTGTTTCCCCGAGCACCCCCTGGCATGACAAGGAATAATGGACACAAGTTGTTGGAGAGTAGGTTTAGATTAGACATCCGCAAGAACTACTTCACAGTTAGGGCAGCTGGATCTGGAACCAACTTCCAAGGGAAGTGGTGCTGGCTCCTACCCTGGGGGCCTTTAAGAAGAGGCTTGATGCCGACCTGGCTGGACTCATTTGAGTCCAGTTTTTTCTCCTGCCCAGGCAGGGGGTCAGACTTGAAGATCTACAAGGTCCCTTTTGACCCTACTTCTATGATCTCTGGTTTAAACCCTTTAAATGGCCCAGCTGGGGAGGGCGCGGGGTTCACTTGCATATGTGTAAGAGGAAAACTTAACTGCAGAGTTCAGTTTTTTCCTAGCAGAGTGAGCTGGCATGAAATAAAGGGATAAGCGGGCATTATACGCACTTGGGGACCAGCTCCATTATCTGTACATAAGGGGAACTTAGACCTCACCAGGGAGGTTGGCACTTTATGAGCCACGGCAGATGTCTGAATGAGGAGCAACTTGGGATCTCATTAGTCCGAGTCGTTAATGTGTCGGCAATCAAGGCCACTGAGGCATGGGGAGGATGAAAAGGAAGTGCACGTGAGGAAAGAGGAACGCATTTAAAAGGTATGTGACTGCAGACTCTCCAGGTAAGTCAGCAGATTGACGATGGAAACAACCCACCATAGGGTCATGGAGAAAGTTCATAACAAGTTGTAGATCAAGGAAAAAACATCAACTCAAATGTCTTGTAGATAAATATCTATTAGTTCCTCATCATGAAGTGAGACTCTTTTTTTCACTGGTTTGCAGTGAATTAAAACCAAGGCTATTGTGTCAGGGCTCTAGAGAGCAAACTGGAGTGTGCCAGCCTAGTCTTGGTGGGAAGCGGCATCCAGTGATATATGAGTAGCAGGACACTTGCAGAATATAGATGCATAGAGGTAACGGGAAGCTCTCTTGCAAGATAACTAGTGATTATTTAATGAGTTGATAAATACTAGAGAGCAACAGTGTAATTATTCATTCGAGCTTCCTGAGCCAGAGTGGTCCATTTCTACTCATGGCAAACACCTGTTTGTGACAGGAGGGACAGAAGGATTAGGCTTGTTGCTGCTACAGAGCTAACTGCAGTCATCTGGCCTCCTAGCCTGCTCCTGTGAGAGTACCTCTATATTAATCACCCATATCCTGAGGTCTAGACCCCCACCTCGTCTAATGGGCAGAGAAGTAATAACCCTGTTGGGCAGCTGTCATTAACAGGTTTGATGGTTACTTCTTTAAATGGTTTACTAGTTGTTCCTGAAACCACGTGTCTGATCCGTCTCTGCTGCCTAAATTTCTGGGACTCTGGCTTTCTAGCTGCTTATCTGTTAATTTATTAGGCTCGCTCTACTCTACCTGTTATTTAAACCATGCTTATCACCATAGTTTCTGAGCACCAGTTTACACGGTAATTAAAACTGGACTAATTAAATGTAACCTTTATTATATGTTCCCCCCACCCTAATACACTGATGCACAGACAGTGGTTGCTTCCTACTTAATATAGTATTATCAGACATAACCTTTACATTGAAAAATGTAGCCTGCCATTCTAGCAACACAAGGCCAAATGCATCCGTGGTGTAGTTCACTGAAATCAGCTTGACCCACATGCCTGTGCTTGGGTAGAACGAAGCACAAGAACTGAGGTACGGCAAGATATCTGTCTGGCCTGGTCATGTTTTCTAGACCTTTATTCATAGCCCCTGTCAATAAGAGCCTAAAATAATGGCAGTATATAGTGCAGCTGGTGAAAATAATCAGTAATCTCAGTCTGTCTTTGTCTTTCTCTCTTGTTCCAATGGCAGTCCCTTCCCACATAGCTGGAAACCACTGGGACTTTCAGGACCCACTTCCTATTTAGTCACATGGGTATAAAAGGATGATCACGAACTCCTGACACCCGTTCATGACTGGTACCCCCTTGAAAGTCACAAACTGCTGGAAATAACCTTCTACTTGATATTACACAGATCCTGTTCTACAGTAGCATTGCCAGAGTTGCTGCCTTTCCCAGTGCTTTGACTTTTACCATCCTGCTAAAGAAGGCTGATTTGGATTGGTTTTTTTTCCCCCTCCTTAGGACTCCCCACCCACCCCCACCCTCCTTTTTGATGAAAAATGTGAATTTCTGATTCACAGCCCAAGGCTGAACCGATTCAGTCTTCACAAGTTAGTCTAAGCTGCATAGATTGATCCAATAAGCAAGTGAACAGACATTCACTTTTGATTCTTGAACTGCAGCCACATGCCTGCAGACCTGGGGGTGCTAGAGCATGTTACCTGCTTGGCTGGAGCAGACAGCATGGGCAAAGGCTGGCCTGTCCACTGTGTGTGTGTGGAGGGGTGGCAGTGCAAAGCACCCTGGGAAGCTGGGGGACTGTGAGTTAACTTGAGTCTGGAGGGGATCTGGAACAGAAGTTCAATAAACCAATTTAACCTAAATCAGTGAAGTCTGGTACTACATCCAGCCAGGTTTATCTTAAACCAGTTTCAGGCATTTTGAAAGTGGTTTATGTGCACTTAACTTCTGTTGTATTACAGGTCGTTTATACCACTTGGTGTCATTTCTGTTCCTACCCTTAATGTGTGACTGTTCACAGCCCGTTCCAACTTTAACACTGCTTATCATTCCACAGATTTAGTATGGGCTAAGTGCAGTGTGTCATTTCATCCGATGTGCATTTAAAATCCAAGCAGACTCGCACAGTTTAATATGTGTTAAGTGCTCTTGTAGCATTGCATGGTTATTCCCTTACATCTCCCAACACATGCTAACTTTAATACATCACAACAGCCCAATGATCTGCAGCTGTTGCAAGTGAATGTTGCAATGAGTGACAAGGCCCCAAGACACTTTTCAGTGAGTCGCATCTACTGGGACAGATACTCAACTGCTGGAAATGGACAGAGGTACAGTGTGCCAATAAGGTGCCTGGGGCAGACCTTTCCCGTTTCCCCATGAGGCTGCACACAGCAGCCACAGGCACCATGTGCTGTGTTATGCAAGGCATTCTGGGTATGGTTTTCTAGCATGTCAGTGGGGTTTGCTGCTGCTGGTGATTACTTTCACCCCATTGTTTTGCCACTGAAACCCATGTCAAGAGGGGAAAAGATATTTTTGACTTTTGGTGGCAAAAAATTGGGTCAGTTCCACAACTGCTCTACAAAAATACAATTCCCAGAACATTTTGTATGCCACGATTCACATTGCCCACGCCACTCATTTGCAGCCAGGAGGTGCAAGCAGAGGGGGAATGTGAGAGTGGCAGCCCTCCCATTGGGTGGTTCCCAGGGCACGTGCCCCACTCACCCACTCCACATTATGCTAGTGGAATTAGCATACAAGCAACAAAAGTTTTGGATCCCCTTTCCTCAAGTATCTTCATATCAAACTCCAGCATAGGTTATTAAGGGCCAGACTCACTGCCTTATGCATTAGGAACCAATTCTCAAGGGGAAGCTACATCGAGGTGTTTGCCTGTTAGGTAACTGGTATCATCCAACAAAACTGGTTTCAGAAAACTGGTTGCTATCTGCTCGGTTTTCCTGCTGTTGCTGTGGAGGTTGCTTTCTACTCGGAAGAGCTGAGAGACCCAACAATAAGTGGCTCACAGCAAATCTTGATGAACTTTATGTTGTCTCAGGCCCATATTTGCAAACCTGCATGAATAAAATATTGAAGCAAACATTGACAGACTCCTCTCTCTCTTTGCTTTTATTTATTATTTTTCACCAACCAGTTTATTAATGAGAAACCCTGTTTGCCATTGTGCAGCCTGGGAGACATGGAGGCTGGCTGCAGCGAATTGGAGAGATTAACCAAATTGTTACACTCAAGGGGATTCTTTATGATCTTTAGCAAAGCAGAAAGCAAAATGAACATTAATTTACTTAGGCTCCTCTATTGTAATGCAAGTAAATGGAGATAATAAAATTCAAATTGGCTACTGCAATGGCTGAAGTGCGTAGTTTGCTAGTGTATTATATCTACCTCCTGCATCCCACACTGAGTCTGGAATTGAATGGAGCTTGCTGGTATGATGCCTTACAGTGCATGGCCGATGCATTAAATTGAGGGGTAAGGCTGGAGAGGGGCTCAGCTCTGAATCTGTTGGTGGTGTTGATTCTTCCTACTGTTTGTGTGGCTGAACACAGGGATGGGATTGGATGTTAATAGTTTCCAGTATCAGTTACAGGCTACGGCCTGGAATGTTTTCTCCATAAATAAAGGGATTATTAACTCTAAGCTGAGCTATAATGAGAAGGGAGGTCTTGGCTAAGCCGTGACTGGAGCTGTAAGGGATATAAACTATGCCAAGACAATTTGCAGAGAGGAAAACCCAGGCAGACAGTGCAAAATGGAACAGAGGTTTGGTGAGCAAAAGTGAGCCGTGGGGCTAAGAGACGGTGTTTGAGTTTTGGAGTCATCCTAGTTCTACACCCTTCAAGTTTTAAGGAAATTGCATCGACAGCATTGCCATTTCCCATGCATAAACTGGGGTTTATATGGACCTCACTGGACATGGCAAGGTTTAGTTCATTAAAGTTAGCAAGGTGCTTTGAGATGTGGGATGCGAAGACATTGCCATGATACAATATGATTCCAGTTCAGGTCCTAGTCTTGCTGACAGATATACTTGGCCCATTGCTATCCCCTCCCCTTCCCTTGGCTCAACAGGGGCAAAACCTTGGTATTGCCATTGGCATTGACTTGAGCAGTCTTGATTTTCCCCATCTGTTAAAAGGAAGCAATGTGATTAAGTACACACAGTTCATTTTCTAAGATTTATAATGTGCTATGAAGAGGGAAACTGGTCATTTTACCAACTCAACTGGTTACAGAGGCTGTAAGTGCCTCTCTTGATTTCTACAGTACCTAAGAGAGTGGGGACTTTGGGCCTAATTGACATTTAGGGCACAAATGTCACAATCCTCCAAGCTATTCTTTCACCCCCTCCCGCTGCTCCTACCAATTGGCAGCATAGAGACACATGCATAAGTATTCCTGCTTCGGACTAATATTCTGCCTCCGCAGCTCTGGGGTTGCAGCTGTGAATACTAAACATTGAGCTTCTGTCATCTCATCAATGTATCTGTGAATTATAGCCAGCAGTGACCATGATGTATGCAATGAACTCTCTCATGACAGCAAAAGGATGAGGGTTTCGAATCTGGCCCCAATCAAAACCCATCCATCAAAGATGCCATAGTGACAGCTGGGATAGTCCCACTCATAATCCAGCCTGATTGCCGTTGAAGCCAGCTCTCTTTATAGGTCACTCTGTCTGGTTGGTTCCTTGGAACTTATTTGGACTGATCTTTTTTTTTTTGTGAAGCATAGGACTTGAAACAAAATGGCCAAAACCAGTAGGAACCTAAACAGATTTAGGCGACATGTTGCTAATGGAAATTGCACTTATATTTTGATAGGCAAACGTTAATCATACCCTGGCTCCTCGCAGGCTGCAATTATTCCATGGCTCTTTTTACAGATTTTGTAAGCATTCATTTGAAACTTCATTGCCGAGTCGGGAGCAGAGAGAGGAGCATGCTACAGAAGGTCATTTCTTCTGGACTGGCCGTGTGAATTCTCCTTTTCTTTTCGAGCACACCGCTCTTTTTACACGCGGAAATCAAAATTGGTTTCGCTGAGAGCCCAGCCGGCTTCAAACTGGGAGCTGAGAGCCAAGCTGTGCTCCTTCTGGTGCGTAGCAGAGCTGAGCAAACCTCATCTATTTCACTTAGCGGGGGTTAGCGACTTCACATCTGATTGGTGCGAGGTTTCCACGTGCGTGCATCCTGCTTCTGAGTTTGGAGTCTGAATTGCAAAAGGGAGACGCTGGTAAAAGAGCCGAGCTCACCTGACAAGCTTCGTTTCTACGTGACCCTATTAATATTGCATTGTATTCTACTCCGTTTTATTCTAGTGAGGTCCCCATGCTCTCCCTTTGGCCTTGAGGCAACCTCCAGGGTCTCCGGAAAAAAATTGTGATGGGTTTTCTGGGTCTAAATCTTGGTGATGCAGTAAAACATGTAGCATAATGAGGCGGGAGGTTGGTTGCAGGTCTTTCCCGAGCTCGGCTTCATGCTGCTCCATGGTTAGCAAAGAGTAAGCTGGCAGTCTTGCTGATGGTGCATGAGGCAGGATGGAAAGCAGCTAGTGTTTTGGGGGTTTTTTTTTTCCTTGTGTTTAGAATGAATATTTTATTAAGCCATTTGCTGTAACGTTAGTACAGACAGACTCACATCAGGGGCACGCTAACAATGTTACCAACAAATACAATTCACAGAGTGGTACATAGTAATCATGGGCATTTTAGCATGACTGCTAAGTGCTCTGTTTTAAGACAGTAGCTGATTTTTTACGGCTAAAGCTGAATGTTCATTTCTTTTTAAAATCTACCAAAGGAAGTCATGTCAAGTCGCACGCTGGCAGGCCGACCTTTGAGGCCTTTTCCCACCGTGGGTTCCTGGGAGACAAGACCTCAGATACGATTTGTTTGCAATGTTTCAGACTTTTTAGCAGTTTGTCTAAGTATTTGGATTGGCCGGGGGGGAAAGGGGGAAGTACCTACAGCACTTTTGGAAGGCCTTTAGTGAGACGTAGGGCATGTATTGCAGTGCAACATCAACTACAAATATGTATCACTTTGCATTTTTGATAAAGGACGTCCTAGCACTAGAGAGCTTTCAGACAAGTCCAGCAAAGCATTTTGGTCGGGGAGGAGGGGTGGGAAATGTCCCGAAAGAAGTATCATTGCTGACTGTCTTTTATAGCACTGCCTAGCAACCTCAATTAAGGACCAGAGTCTCATTGGGCTGGACACTCTGCAGGTGAGAAACAAAAAAGACATCCTCTGTCCCAGGATGTTGACCATCTAGAGGTATAGCTAGGGTTTCAGGAATCTACCCTGCTTTGTAAAGCAACCTTCGGTTACAGTGGAGCAAATTCATAGCACTGAATTAAGCATTACAGGCATTTGCAGACAACACATTAAAGTGGGTTAAATGCCATTTTGCACCGCTTTAATGGCATTGCTGCTTGCAGGGGTTTGCAAATTCGGCGGTGTATTGTGCATTAATTCCTGCCACTGAAGCAAATTCAGTGGTGTAATGCGCCTCAAATGACTTTAAAGCACAGCAAATGACTTTGGGGGTGCAACAAATTAAAACACCTCCTTACAGCTGCAGAGGGAATCGCCGGGCCCCGTGTGGCTCAGGGGCTCTGCAGGCAGCTCAGCAGCAGCCCAGGAAGGCAGGCTGCACTGAAGGGGTGGGGGGAAGAAGTGGCAAACCTGACTTCTTTGTTTTTTTTCCTTCCCTGGAGCCTGCCTGCCTGCCGGAGCTGTGCGGGGGCCCGGTGCTTGCTTCCATGGCTGTGGTGCCCCTGGCACCACCTAAGCCAGGTGTCTGCCTGGGGGGGCCACCACTGCCAAGGAGGGAAGCACCAGTCCTCCCCCACCCAGCTCGGGGACTGCCTGGCCTACCAGCAGCTCACTCTTCCCTCCCCACTGCCGGAGGGGCAGGTAAGGACACGGGTGTACTCAGCATGGGGGGTTGCTTTGCCCTAAATTGAAGCGGTATTCTTAAAAAAAATCACTGCTTTGATTTAGGGAGAATTAAACCCCTTGTGTCATCTACAAATGCCCTATTACACAAGAACTGCCTGGAGAAGGTCTAAGAAGATGATGTAGCCAGGAGTCGGCAGCATATGACCTATGGGTCTGATTAAGGCCACGAAGCCAGGGTGCTTCAGCAGAGTTCTCGTGGCAGGGGTCTTTGTCCATGCCAGGGCCAGGTGGCAAGGAGCTGCGCCCATGCCACAGCTGGGGGTAGACGCATAGCAGGGCAGCTGTGCACCCAGGGCAGCCAAAATGCACAGGGCTGCATGAGCTGTTCGCTGAGCCTATTTGTGCTAGTGCAATCAGCTGCTGCTGCTGGCGATGGTTATTTTTCCATCTCGCCCTCCAAAGCCGCTGCTAAGATCATCCTCTCCTCTCCAGTTATGCTACTGGTGGAGGAGGGAAGGTGAGGGCAGGGAGAAGTGATAGCAGGAAAGTGCAGCAATGGCAGCAGCAACTAGGTCAGAATATCGGCCAGCCTTGGGCTGAGCTATCTTCCAGCCTGTGGCCAAAATGTTGCTGACCACTGGTATAAGCCATGCCGTTATGCAAGAGGTCGACTCACGCTTCCTGTGACTGTGGTTTGGGTGACCCTTAGAAAGGACCAACTTCATTTCCCACCAGCTTGGAAAGTTCAGCTGATTAGTGTTTCCCATGATGGGACCATTACAATCTAAATCTGTACTAATATCAATGATCAGGGCAACTTTAATCATGGCGGCAGTCCAAAAAGAAGGAAATAGGGCAGAGGTTTTCCAAGTTTTGTGGTCTCTAGTACCACACACCCATCTCAAGTCAAATGCTCATTTTGCAAAGACCAGTCAGAGCCCAAAGGAAAGCTAGACTGACTTTTAGATGCGTTGACTTTTATATACCATTACTCCTGAATCTTAAGTTTGTAGATTATGTTGGGTTTCCTAGTCCTTCTTTGTGTGGGGTTGGGGTGAAGTCACGAGAAGATCCTCAAGACTTCTCCTTCCTAGTTTCCAGCCGACAGGTAGGATCTCACCTCCAAATCTTTTTTTTGTCCTCTCCTCCCAAATGAATTAACTCCTTCAAGCCCTATCTTGTAAGCAGACATTAACCCTCTGCTTGCTGCTTTGTTTCTAATAAGCAGGTGATTCTTGATGGCCGGGCCTGAGGATTGCTAGTGTTGGCCCTCTGAGAATCAGTCCTTCCCTTGATGCTGGCCTTGAGTTTTCTTTGTATCAGAGGAGTGTGCCAAAAATAGGACACCCTACTAGCCATTTTGGAGTTGTAGGAACTTCAGTGCATTGGTGGCTGCTTAAATGAGCCCTGCTGCTACCTACTGGAGGAAATGGCAGGCCTGCTTTGGTGTCCTGCTTCTCTCAAAAAACACGAAGTCAAGGGGACTTGTGCTCCTGGCTTCTTCAGGCAGGCAGCCAGCCCACATGTCCTAAAGCTAAGACACCTAATGGAGAACCTGTGCTGGCCAAGTAGATTTGCTCAGAGGCACCTCAGCCTCGACTATGGAGTGGAGCAACTTGGGCTGAGTTTGAATAAAGCAATGTCCTATGCAGCCCTGTGGTTTATTTGAACTCTGCAATGCTGAGCAGGGGGAAAAACTTGTTTGTTTGGTGTGGTTTTTTTTTTAATTTAAATCGAGGGAAGCAGCCGGGTTGGGACACGCAGGGGGAGCAGTTACAATGTGTTCCCTATCAAGGTGACATTCTTGGACTGCAGCTGGCTCACCTTGCATGGCACACTACAGATATTTGGGACCCTTTCATGCTAGGGATAAAGAACTACTGATCACTGCCTCACATTCCCCAACCTTAAGGTCTGATGTGAAGCATTGGGTTGGAAGGGGCCACCAAGGTCAATCCCCTGGGTTTTCCTACAGCCAGGTAAAACATTTGTAGGACATCTACTCTGGCTCTTCTCACCCGCTACAACCCTGAAGCACCTAATAAAAGAGACCCTATGATGTGAAGGACAAGAAAAGGGCACTGCTAGGAGGAAGTAGATATTCCACATTGCAGAGGAGAGCAACAAACCCCATTGGTTTTCCTAAGCAAACTTCTTTCCTGACCCCAAAGCCATCTTAGGGGTCAAAAAACCTTAATTTGTTGTCCTGTTCTCTCAGATCCCTGGCTGTATGCATTATCTTCCTTTAGTTAGAAACAATATGCTGTCGGTGCGTCCTTTTGGGCTAGACTGATGTAGCACCTTTCTATGCTGAGTGAGCAGAGCAGGAGTGAGGGTCGTGTCACGTGTTCAACTTAACACTTACTAAGCGCAGTCCTGTTCAAGCGGGTTAGCATTTAAGCTCTTGCCAAATTGCTCCCTTTCGGACATGGTTCATCTCCTAACCTGCACTAACTTCAGTACATCGCACCGTTGCAATGGTTAGCAACTATTGCAAGCAAACATGTGGCACCACCCCGAGGGACTGAGAGAATACCTAGGGTACATGATGTCTAGGATATTCCATCTCCCCCTTGTACTTTCTCCACCATTTCCCAAGCCTATGGAGAATGCAGGCCCTTTGGGGTAGAGATTTCTGTTGTATGCCAATGACATATTTTGCTAAATGTACAGCTCCCAGCACAGTGGTTATGGCTCCCCCCCCCCTTTATACAAGACAGTATGAAGAAACCATATGAGCACAGTGGGGTCTAAATAAATGTATTTATTGCATGCACACCAGCTAAGCCTTGCTGTATATGTATGTGCTATTCTTTTGGCAGCTTCTAAATCATAAACATGGTGAGCACCTTCTGAGGGCTCACAAAATGTTTCAAGGCTATGACCACCTTTAATTTATGCCAGGGATACCACATTTTCTTGCATACAGCACACCCCCAAAATAAGATCCATGCCATATCACTGGAAGGCAGCACATCTTCATGCTTCTGTTTTTCTAGGGTGCTGGTTGTAGCCGTGTTGGTCTAAGGTCATAGGAAGACCAGATTCTGTGGGTAAATGTGATTATCTTTTATTAGACCCACTAAATAGTCAGAAAAATTGGTCCTTGCAAGCTTTCAGGTACAAACACCTTTCTTCTGCCTGAAGAAGGGTGTTTGTACCCAAAAGCTTACAAGGACCAATTTTTCCAGCTATTTAGTTGGTCTCATAAAAGGTCTATTACATTTACCCAAAGAACCTTGTCTATTTTTCTGTGTTTCTCTCCTGGCAAAGAAAGTCAGCTCTGCTTCAGGCACTTTTTCTTTCTTTTTTTTTTTTATTATTGATTTTGGAGGGCTGATTTTTTTTGAGGGATGAGGTATGTGTGGTATGCAGGTAAATATGATATTAAAGACTGAGTCCAGAGATTGTATCCTCTACCCTCTGGGATTATTCCTGTACCCAAAGCACCCTTAGTCATGCAACAGGGCAGCATGCTCCACCTCTAGCATTAGACAAGTGTCCCCAGCACACAGAACTGGGAGAGACGATGCCTCCCTAAAGGATGCTGGCTCCAGATGTTGTTTCTGGGGTAATGCAAAAAAAAAAAAGCCCTTTAAGTGAGATTATGTTTTGTTTGCCTAATTTTCCTATGCATTAGCTTTGTGCTTTGTGAATAGTGCTTGTGCCCTGAGAGCTGATTTGAAGGGAGAGGGGGAGGAGTGGTATGACTAGATGTGCACTGGAAGGATTTCTAGGTGCCATTAAATACTAGATATGCTGATTCGTCCTCACTTCTTTGTACAATCAGTAAATGAGAGGAGTGGGTGTAAAAATTGACCCTCGGGGCAGGCATAAAACTCAGCAGCGCCATAAAATGCCTTTTATTTTCCCTTCCTAATGCAGCTCGGCAATAAAAACGCTGTTTTAATAAATTAAAAGGAAGCATGGTGTTGCGGGGTTGGGGTTCTGATCATCGGGGTGGCTTCCATCGTCTTGTTCTTTCTGCCTTTCATTTATTTTGCCTTTTATTTTTATTGTTGTTGGGGGGGGGGGGTTAAAGAGAGATTATTCAAATGAATGATCAAAATAAACCCATGCTGTCTTTCAGAGCACTGGTGCTTGCTGGGGGAATCTGGCTATTTGGGTATGTTAGCGTGACTTAGGTGGCCTATCTGGGTTTGGACAGATGACCTTCGGAGCTAAATGCCTAGATTTGTTAGAGTTTGGGCTAAAGACACACAACTCGCTCTGTCATCTTGTAATAGACCATGATCCTTTGTGGCTTCAGCATGAAAATAGGATCTGTAACGCTCCCTTGTCAATGGGCTGCATTAGCAATAGGGAAAGGGGTTAGCCTGAGTTGAGGACAAACTCAGATCTTTAATGGAAGCCTAAAGGGATCTCAGGGGTTTTTTCAGAAGTTTGTTGAACTGCTTTTCATCAACTTTTTACCCCCACCTGCGCTTCAGTTGCTACAATCTCATGAGCTAATATGCATCTTCAGCCTAAATAGCCACAGGATGTATTTAGACATCCGTAACCACTTGAGATTGCCAAGTTATAACATTTCGGGATTGACATCCAGCTTTCCTGAGAATCACTGATTTCTGACAAGACTTCAGAGGAAAGCACTCCTTTTCTAGAAATTGGAGTCCTTGGGCCTTGCGAAGTCGAGTCCCTGAACTCTTGAGTCTGTAGGGCCAGAAGAGCAACAAGTCTGACATCTAGCCTAACACAGCCCATAGTCACTCCCTGATTACCATGCACAGTGTGCATCTTGTGGCTGATCTAGAGTATGTCATTTAGGGATGCGTGCCTTCTTGATTTATAGACTGCAGGTGGTGGCAAAGGGACCACACCTCTCGACAAGTTCTTCAGTACTTAGTAACTCTCACTGCTTGGGGGGGGGGAAGTGCCATATTTCAAGCCTTAATTTATGAAGCTTCCATTTCCAGATAAGTAAATCCAGGATGAATGCAGTCTTTGTACTTCTGCTACAGCTAGCCAAAATAACCAGAACAAATTCCAGGGGACATTAGTCCCAATTTGGCTAGCACGGTGGCTGCTCTCCTGACCTTGTCGCTCTGAAGAATCGGTTCTGGCTGCAGGGGAAAAATAAATAAATAAATCAAACAACCTTGAAACATTCCAGTACTCTCTTTTGAAAATAACGTGTTTGAAATGACAAATTACATCCTACTCAGCCAAGTCAAAGTCTTTGTGCTCATTAGCTTTCTGCTTGTTTGACTCCTTTTCACGCACCTGGCTTCCACCTCCACTCCTGTTAACACCCTCTGTGTTTTCCCTTTTCACGCCACGCTCTTCCTCCCCCCTCATCAGCCAGTGAGACAGGCATTATCCTGTTTAAAGAACATAAACTTTTAATTTGACGGCATTATGATCACTTGCCGACAGGATCTTTTTGTTCATGTTTCCCTGCTTAGACGTTTGGCAAGACGGGTTGAGATGTAAAAATAACCATCCTTGTTTAAGCAACTATATTTTGTAAGGCTAAGAAGGATGTGCGCTCTGGGAGGCGATAGGGATGAAAAGAAGAGTCCCCAGGTTCTTTTTCTAGCTCTGCAATAGCTTATTGGGTTGGCTGTAGGTCATCTAAAAGTTAGGTAAGTAGAAAGGAGACAGTGGTCAACCTCTTTCTGCTTCAGTAAAATGAGCATGATAAATAATACTGCTCTCCCAAGGGTCAAGTGAGCACTACTTCCAGTGCAGTACAGATGGAAAAACTGAGGAACAGGCAGTGGAAGTTGCCTGGGGTTCCCAAAGGACTGACTTGAGCATATATCCCAGATCTCTGGATTCCCGGTTGCAGGCACATATTACTGAGGATCTACTCTCTTCATTCAATGTCTTGTCAGTTCAGTTTGTTACCAGTTGCAGAGATCAAAGAGAGACTGGACCAGCTTAATATTCCTACCAGTTACACAAGCTGATTAACTGGAAAAAATCCTGTAATTGCAATGGGTGTGGTGTGGGGGATAGATTCCTATCGTCGTTATTTATTTATTAGATTTCTATGCCACCCTCCCTGCAAAGAGGCTCAGGGTAGTACGCGCGCGTGCGCACACATTTATTAAAAACCAGATAAAGTATTACAGTAGGATACTACAGAATAAAAGAAAGAGACTCCCCAGTGCCCCCAAATGCAACTATTCTTCTAAAAGCCTGGACAAAAAGGAAGATCCCACGACGCTTCCTGAAGAAGTCCTGGCTTGGGCTCTGAGGAGCTGCAAGGGGGAGAGAAGCAACTACTGAGAAAGACTTCCCTTGTTTTTCCCAGATGAACTTGGCTCCCAGATGGGGCTTGCAGAAGGCTTCTCTCAGTTGGCCTTAGGGATCATGCTGAAACATAAGGGAAGAGGCAGTCCATGAAGTATGTACTTTGCAGGGCTTTGTAAGTCAAGACCGGCGCCTTGAATTGCACCGAAAAGGTTACCGGAAGTCCACGCAGACTCTGGAACGGCTTCCACGTGGCTCTCAAGGGTAGCCCCATGGAGAGCACATTGCAGTAATCTAGCTTTGAGGTTGTGACGCAGCGGCCAGATCTGCCTCTGAAAGACAGGAGTGCAGCCCTCTCAGCCATCCAAGGGAATCGGTGAAAGGGGACAGGGGAGCTAAAAGCACAAAAGGGCGTATACTCCATTTACTCCACAGCAGTGCATGTGTAGATGCTGATGGGGCTGCCTGGGGCACAAGAGTGCTTCAGTGTGAGGGGCTGCCTGCTGGCTAACCCCGCAGTGAATCGTCCTCGTGTCCCAGCCAGCCCCGCCGCAGCATGTTGAGCTGGGTCAGCGCAGCCCCAGGCTGGCAAGCTGACCCCCCAGGGCCTCTTGCCAGCTGTTCCAACCCAATTCAACATGCTGTGGCCCTGGGCGCTTGTGTAAAAGCAGCACTTGGGAGTAATACACTCCAGTGCAATGTGTTCTGGAGTTTAGTGCTTCACCCTTATAGCATATCTGGATGCACCTGGTATGTCTCTAGCTTTGTAAAAGCCTAAAGGAAAAGCTTATCTGTAAAGTGGGTGAAGGAAAAATGCCATGTGCAAAGTGACCACCCCCCCAGCCCAATCCTAAGTACTAGAGGGCCAAGCTGCCTTCTAGTGTTGGGAGTCGCTCCAGAGTGGAGTTCAAAAAATTGGGTGTCTGTAGAACACTAGTGATTTGGCATTAGTGAGAGCGTCATGTCTTGAATTGGGGCCTAATGGTCACTGTCCTGTAAATAACATTGCATGGGATAAGTAGGTTCGAGGCCGGATTGGTTTTCAGGGCGCTGAGTGCCCACTGTCTTCACTGTGCTTCACGACCGAGCAGCTTGCAGGATCAACCCCGCAGTCCATTCAAAGGCTTTCCAGTACTTTAGCGCCAAGGAAATATTATGCATGTCCCCTTGTATGATATGAAGAGAAGTGACTGCGGCACGTTAGTTATACAACAAAAGAACCGTTTCCATTTCCACAGTTTAACAGATCAACTGAAAACAACAGTGGCAGTGAGTACATCAACCACCGCAACGACAGAAGAAAAAAGCACAATGGCTTTGACTGTAGAAATTGATCAATTGCAATTGATTCCTCTAGAAGGATGGCAAATAAAATCCTGCATTTTCCAGGCTTTCTGCACAAAGCTTATTGTAGTGTCATGTAAAATATTTATGCCAAATTCATTTGGAAAGCTGTAACGTGCATTATCCGCAAAATGAGTTCAGCCAAACCTTTTCAAAAAGCATTTTACTTTTGAGCAGGGAAAAAATGCTTTGCTATGGGAGGACTTGTGTTCTCCGTTTTGCAACTGTCGCCCTCCCCCTTTATGGTTTTTAGCCACGAGAAACAATTCTCATTCCAGGAAACACTCTTCTATTTCTTCTGTCTGTTTATGAAGTCTGTGCCGTCCTGATTTTGTGTGTGCGTGTGTTCTTTCCCCTTAGTGAATGCAATGCTTTTCTGCTTTTAAAGGGAAAAAAAAATCCTTTTTAATAAAAGGAAGATCTTTCTGCAGAAGGCCCTGGCCAGAGAAACAAGGGGACAAATACCCAGGCTAGCCACAGATTCTGGGGATGGCCCTGGGAAAACTTATCCACCAATATTACTTGGGCGGCCTTTATTATCAGTGTATCTGAACAGCTT
Source organism: Crocodylus porosus (assembly GCF_001723895.1). NCBI lineage: Eukaryota > Metazoa > Chordata > Crocodylia > Crocodylidae > Crocodylus > Crocodylus porosus. Next base: position 6,304,312 of record NW_017728939.1, on the reverse strand, counting down.
CTAGACTATCATGAATGTACACTCACCATCCCGCACTGAGGTAGGAAACTTGTAGTATTTTGATTGTAGAGAACCAACAGGTTTGAATTGTGTCTATACAATAAAATGAAGGCACTTGTTCAGCTAGGTAATATGGAGTATGGTAGCAGTTTAGTTCGTGTGTCCACATCTTGCTCACAGAGTGCTGGTTCATGGTCTAGTCTGGTTGTCATACTGTGCAACCGTGCTCTTGCTGCTGCTGCTAACTGGATTCAAGTTATCACTTCTATGGTTGCCTCTGCAACAACCGTATCTTTTTTGTTTCTGGGTAGACCTTGGGGAAGGTTGCACTACTAAACCCTAGTACAGCACAGACCTCTCCTCTAGTCCGCTATGCCTTAGGCTAGTAGCCTAGCCACTGTTTCATCCTGTCTTTCTGTAGGATGCCACTTGACAGACGCACATGCCTGATGCAGAAACAGTGACTAAAGAAGGTCCATTATGAGTATGTGCAATACTTCAACCGATTGCATGGTGACTCCTCAGCACAGCAAACTTCATGTGGAGGAATCACAAACTTCACACAGCAGCTCCTGTAGCTCTTGGTTGCCTATCAAAACACAGTTTTCAACTACAGCTTTTTCTGATCTCCATGGGAGAGATTGAACCTCTCTGCCTTAGTTCCCCTTTGTAAAATGAACCTATGGATGCTCCCCTTTGCTCTCTCTCTCTCTCTCTCTCTTCGGTTTTCTCTTTAGGTTGTAAACTCTTTGGGGCATAGACTTTCTTTTCCTATTTGTGTATATAAAGTGTCTAGCACAATGAAGCCCTCTTTTGACTTGGAGCAGAAAACACTGCTGCAATTAAAAGTAAAAATACCCTACAAAACTGTGTGAGTTCACAAACTGGTCTGGGAGGGGCCTTCAGGATAATCCAGTCCAGTCCTCTGCTAAGATCAGCACCCGCCAATCCCCTGTATGTGCCTGTGCAAGACGTGTGTGTGTGTGTGTGTGTGTGTGTGTGAAAATATTTCATCCTCTAGTTTTTAAAAGGTAGAATTAAAAAGGATGTAAAATATAAAAAAAAAACCCAAAAAACCCACCAGCCCATCAGTGTGTGTGCAAGGGTGAATTTTGCCCTTGGTATCAGACCTACCTAAGGAATGATGGACATGACAAACAAGGAAGATTACCTTCAGTACAGGTGCCAAAGGTCTCTCTCTCTCTTCGGGCAGAGTTTTCATCCCAACCGACTAGTGCAGGTGGGTCATTTTCCTAGCACCTGTATCTGTTCCCTGCTGCTGATGGATGCTTTACCCACAGACAGATCATTTTAAGGGTGATGAGGTGCTGGCAGTATTTTCCATCTGCATTGTTTGTTTGTTCCTCAAGGCCGCTATCACTTTCTGAAACCTCGCTTTTGTTGCTAACGCGGGTCATTTGCTGCCCTGTCTCACCGCTTCAGGAAACCTTTTCAAATTGCACAAAATAATGAACTGATTCATTTGTGTGCTTTATTTATTTGTTTTTACTGAAGGAGCTCACCTCCATCAAAGAGGAAAATTGGGTTGTGACTGAAATGGCTCTGTACCGTATCCCTGAGAAATACTGTAGCAGTGGAAGGATGCTGCTGCAGTGATAAATACGCTACTTTCATGATTTTAATAATTAAAAATGCACTTAAAAATCCTTCCATACACACAATGGAGAGGACTATTGCATTTATCTTAGCCTCTCATGGATCCTTAAGGTTTTATGGGCACTTTAAAGCAGAAATAAAGATCCCTTTTTATATTGGAAAAAAACAGATGCGTCTCAAACTGCCATCCCATTCCACAAAACTGTAGTTATTTTCTCTTTTAGATCTTGCATCTGGACCATAGTTGGGTCTTTTTTTTTCTTCCTTTTAAAGTGATGTGAGTGTGAGAATAGGCTGGGATGGGGGGGAGGGATGTATAAAATCTCACGGTGCATGGAGTGTACCTTATGTTTGAAAGTTATTTGGCTTCAGTTAGTTGTTGGTTGACCTAAAGGCCCATCCTGCAGCCAGCATGTTGGGACTGCCGGTGTAGTACAGAACTGGCCGAAGAAGGCTACCCAGTTTGGCCAGCCACTTGCAGCTCGGGGTCTAGTCCAGTTATTTGGTTTCTTGGGCTGCAGCTCAGGAGAAATGGATCCACCCCCTAGTTCAGCCTTCAATATCCTTGACAAAGCATTTAATGAGCCCTGTGTTTTGAGTCAACAGTATACTCATGAGGTGCACAAATGCTTCATTGATTATGACCATGCAAGTGTCGAGTTTGATACAGTTTTGCTTCCTAGAGTCAACTGGGGGCAATGGTGAAAGAGCAGAAGGAGAGTAGATGCTCTAGAGTAAGGATCCTCCCTCTCCCCTTTCCCTTCCTCCCCCCGCCATCATCAACACTGGGGAACATTAAAGGATAAGAAAAGTCATTGAATTACAGGGAAAGTTTTGTTCTGCAAAGTCATTAAAGTAGAACTATATTTTTTTTTCGATGAGATTTACAGAAGAAATCTCCCAGAGAAATAGAAATGATGCAGCTGTGCTGCTTGGGATATATATATATTTTTTTTTCATTATTGTTTTCTGGCAGAAAATGTTCTCTGTAGAAAATAAATAAGAATATTAGATCAAGGGGAAAAAATCAGTAATTTGGAAGCCGCTGTCCTTCCTACTTGCTGCTTCCTGGGTTTCGTTGTTGCTGTTTTTGTTTTGGGAGTTTCTCTTTTATTTCTGCAGTTGCTTGAAGGTCTTTTGCCTGACTGGCACCCAAGGAGGATTTACAGGATGAAGGTTTATTTAACGTAAGACCCATGTTGGGCAATCTAATGCAGCAATTCTCAGCCAGAACATGCCCTGAGATCCTTTCAAGGGTGTCACTCGACGAATTAGCCATTAGGTGTGCAAACGTGATTCACAAGCTAAATCCAAAAATTTCAAATAGGGACCCATAGTGTGAAAGCATGCTGACCCATTGGCATCTTTGAATTCTTTGCAACAGAGAAAATACTTCGTATTATTTTTTCCATAGTCAAAATACAAGTGAAAGCTAAGAGGCAGCATCTTCCGAGGGGTGCCTTGACTCTAAAAAGGTTGAGAATTACTGGTTGAGTTGATGAGCTGGATATGTTGGCAACGGAAAGGTCTTCATCCAGCTTTTTCTGTACGCAACAGCAAAATACTCGCATTTTACTATCAGCAGATTTAGTGAGGAGTTGAGGCTACTGGGAATTGCCCAACACGGTACAGGCAGGCACTGTGCAGTAGCTCTGTTAATGTAGCCCAGATTTCTATGGAGAACAGCCCTTTCAATTCTGGTCCAAAGCTCTTGACGCACAGCTGTGCCACTCTTGACCTGCAGCCCCCACTCCTGTTCAAGTCCTGCCGTCTCTTCACGACTCTGCCCATGCACCTCGTGGCTAAATTGCAGCCCTTATTGATATTCCAGGCTGGGGCTCCCTATACTGTAGCTCTGATGACGGTCTTCAGTTTTGAATCAGAGGTCATGCACTGCTCTTTTGCTGCTATTTCAGCCAAGACTGCAGTCCCGACTGCCCAGGGACCTTTCTGTTAAACAGGTTCTGCTGTTAGCTGGGAGCATAAATCGTCCCTAGAACAGAACCACATTTACGTGCAGTTGTGACTGGGAGAAAATCCTCAGAGGTGGATCTACCGTTGCACTAGCCCTTTGCAGCAGATAATGTATACTGGGCCAAATCCAGCTCTTGTGCAAGCAGGAGTACTACAGCATGGAGAAAATTGGCCCTGGATGCTCTTATTAAGGAATGTAAGGTAGTTATACACCTGCTGGTATCCAGAGTAATTTGGGACATGCTCTGGTTGAGCTGTAACATTTTCTTTAGTCTTCATTTCAGGTGCTGGAGTATCCAGTGGCTGTTCTGATGGTTAGCTCCCTTCACTGCTCAATATTTGCACCTAGTCTGCAGTGCAGATTTGCCTGCATTTTGCTCCCACCGGATCCCCTTCTACCAGCTTCCAGCTGAACTAATGTCGCCGTCTGCTATCAGAGCCCTTCCCCCCATGTCGGGACTTGCAGACTGTGGTCAAATCACCTCTTCCACAAAGGTTGTGAAGTTTGGTGTACCTTCTACAAAGATTGATGTCTAGGAGGCAGATTCTCAGCAGGCAGAAACCAGTTTAGATCCACTGAGGACAAAGGAGCTTTGCTAATACACGTCAGCTGGGTTGCGCTCACTTGGGCTCCCTGCCTGTTCAAAACTGAATCTGAGGCTGAAAGGGGGGGTCTTAGGCCAAGAAGTCAAGTCCAGCCCCCTGTTATCACAGGCACCACGTCACACTACCCCTTTCATAAACAGATCAAGTTCTGCCTTAAAACTTCATTTTTTTTGAAACTGCTAAAAAAAGGCAGCTCCAGAACCTCCGATGGTTAGAAAGATACATCTCATTTCCAGCTTAAATTTACTTGGGGCCAATTTATAACCATTTGTCCTGGGGCCAACATTGTTCTGTAGCTTAAACTGTTTATTTAAGCAGTATATTTATTGAAAACAATTATCCTGGCCTTAATTTTTTTTTCTGGGCTAAATAAACTGAACTCTTCTAGTACGCTTTTGTAAGATGAAACTAGTAGCTGTTTTCTGATTTATCTTTAAGCACGTGCTTATGTCCCAGCGACTTTCAGTAGTCTTTTCAATGTTCTTAAATGCTGCCTCTGAATTAGGGTGGCCATCACAGAGGACAGTTTGTTGATCCCCTGTCCTCTTTGTTACGAAACTCGACACCTTTAGGTCCTCTATTTTTTTTTTTCCTCTACAAAGAGAAAAATAGAGGACATAAAATCATCCAGTTTCATATCACCAGAGGATAACCGGACTGTCCTCTACGATGGCCACCCTCCTCCGAATAGGGCCTGCTTTCTTAAAGTGGGAGTTCAGAGTGGAACGAGGCAGCAAAGGGTTTGACGGAAGACCGTGAAGGTGGCGGTGTGGAGACAGCCAAATTATAACAGACTGACCAAGCCTGGTGCTGAAGTATCATTATATTGAAAATTCCCTGCAGCTCAGTACATAGCTGCAGTGGGCAATGCGAGGAGGACGGCAAGCTGCATTGCTAGAGGAATCAGATGTAAATCAAAGCAGGTAGTTAGAATGGAATAGCAATGAAAAGAGGCTTCTTTATTGCTGAGTCTGGTACAAGTTAGTCCTCTGCCAGTGGACTGGGAATAGGAAAGCAACATGATAGTCTCTACCATAGTCTCTTAGGAAAGGATGCAGATGAAACCACTCCTGGGCAGAGTAATGAGGTTAATAATGATAGCCAAACCTCCCCAATTACGGACGATGGGAGGAAGGCATATTACTGTTTCTGCAGAAGAAGAGACTCCGTGGTGTCCAGCTGGGGCTGATGGTTTTAAAATATTATAATAAGCAAGTGGATCAAAATACTCCCTGCATCGTCCATGAAACACATGCCAGCATATCAAGGTGGGGATTGCAGGCCAATTATTCTGTGCATAACTAAATACAAAGAAGCAATTGCCAATGCAAGGAGAGTAGTTTGCAGTTTTTATCCACAGGTCTTATCCTTTGCTGGAAGCTTTAACTGAACCTCTTAACATCTCTGGATGGTAAAGGGGAAGAGAGGGCATTCACAGCTGGTATCAATTGGTGTAATGCATAACTGACTGATACGGAGGGATTTTACGGACGTGAGGCTGCATCAGCAGCACAACCCTGTAAATAAGGTGCTGAACTTTGACTTGGGTTATGCCCATGTGGGAGTCTGCTGCTCCAGTGGAGATACCCAAGTTAGTTTTAAGTGCCACGGTGGCGGTCCACATCTCCGTAGGTGCTCGCTGCCTAGATACCTACCCAGGATCCTGGTTGGTTTTGCAGCCTGTATAGCACCTGTGTTATGGCTGCACTGCCTCAGTAACTAAGGCTACTCTAATGTATTCAAGCTGCCAGCACAGTTGGAACTGTAATGTAGGTGCAATCTCCAACAACTGATGCTCTCTTAATAGCGAGATGAAGTGGCAGAGCTGAGAAGAGTGCATTACTGGGCTGCCTGAGCACCTCATAACGCTGTTGTTCTCTCTGGTCTGCAGATAGAGGAGTGAAGGCACAGAGGGTGTGACTACACTGCTTCTGTAGCTCAAAAGACATCCTATCTACCCCAGTCCATTCATGCTCCCCAAACCTGGAAACTACGGTACTGAAGCTTTTCTGGGAACATTTTTGCTCGGTTGCTCCTAAGCATTCCTGAGACAAACGTCTCAAGAGCATGTGTAAACCTACCCACAGAGACTAAGTGACTTGCCTAAGGTCACACAAGAAGTTTGTGGCAAGGAGTCGCACTAGATTCCTTAACTCACTAGGGAGCATCCTATCCACTATGCTACCCTTCCTTTGGAGGTGATGCATCTCTTCCTTTCCCTATTTCTTTTTCTTTATCGGTAGCTCTCTTGGGCAGAAATTGTGTGTTTGTGCAGCCCCTTGCACAGGGGGACACTAATCTTAGTTGAGGCATACTGGCAGTTATGAAAAGAGCTACATGCAGCAGCCCCCTTCCCCCTACCTTCTCTTAGCCTTTTAAGTTCCTCAGATGATGGTTTTTTTCCACTCTATGACTCATCACTCACTTTGTCCCACATTTGGGGCACTGGCAGTTAAGAGATGTGAATGCATCTGGTGAGTTCCCTGTAGACCACTAATTTTGCAACCTGAGGTCTGTTGTGCAATTTGCTTTTCATAGGGAAAAAAAAAATCCTGGTGCAGTTGAAATGCGATTGCTCAGTGCTCTTTCTCCACTGTAAAGTAAAAAAGAAAAGAAAAGAAAAATCTTGTATAAAGCTAATGTCCTAGAAGAAAAATGAGCATTCAGGCTTGAAGGGAGGCCCTGTGCAATTGTCTTGTGTGAGTAAAGAGAAAGGACAGGATGCCAGGGGAGAACAGCAGAGAGGTAAGAAGCAGCGCTCAGGCACATCTTTCTTCTCTGTGCGTCATGACAAGCGAAACAAAGCTCATTCTCTTCTCATCCAGTCTGGATGTGTCTTTCCTGTTATAAAAGCTGCTAATATATACTAAGTTAATATCAAATCACAGGGAGCAACAGTCGTGCACCACTCTTGGCTCTGCGATGATGTTCCTGTTGGAGTGTCTTGCGGGGATTGTCCAGCATCGCATGTGCAATTTGGCGTGACAAGATCTTTGCATTCATTTCATCTGAGGAGGAATTCACAACTAATGAGGCTGGATTTCTTCCCAACCCTCTGAAACGAATTAGCCCTCTGGCATTATTACAGTTGCCTCTAGTGCCCGAGCAGAGAGCAGGGTCCGGTTGTGCTAGCCACAGACGAGGCACAGAGATCATCTTTGCCTTGGGATTCTTGGCAGCCTTAAGAGGCAAGATAGACAAAAGATGGGAGAAAAGGGAAAGGCACAGAAAGGGGAAGTCGGGCATCAGGTTCGGATCGGAGGTTAAAGGTAGATGGTAGCTATCCTGAAACCAGCTCTCACACCATCTCCACTTGATGAGACCATGCCCTGACCTCTGCTAACCTACCTGGCATTCAAACTATGGAGGATTCTTCATTTCGGAAGATGTCTTGCATTAGATTTGCCAGGTGACCTCCAGTCCCCATGGATCTGCTGGGCCTTCAGTTCCACAGCAAAAAGTTAATTGTGTAGGGAATTAAGGGCATAGGGAAGCAAGGCTGCAAGGGACCCCAGAAGGTTATGTAATCCAGTCCCATTCTCGAGGCAGGATCATCCCGGACAAAACTGTCCTACCCAAGTATCTGCTAACCTGTTTTTAAAAACTTCCAGGGACAGAGATTCCTCAATGGCTGTAGATAACCAGGTCCAATGTTTGACCACACTCATGACTGGAAAGTCCCTCCTGTTCTCCAACCTGAACTCCCCTTTGCTGAAGCTTGAGGCCATTACTCCTAGCCCTTGTCTCCTGTGGCTGCAGGAAAAAGCCTATCTCCTAATTACCCGTCAGGTGTTTACAGACTGTTGTCAACATCCCTCCCCACCCTTCTCTGGGCTAAATAATCCTAGTTCTTTCAGTCTGAGAAGCCTTGCTGCCCATGCCGCCAGACATGTCTATGCTGCGGTCACCACTGTAAGTGCAATGTATGCAGACGTCTCTGAGGTCACTTAAAACTACTGAGCATGGGTACCAAGAACAGCATAGCTGCAGTAGCGTGCAATTCAATGTGAGCCAGGCAAATACTACACATGGGTGTCTAGTCTGCACTGAGCTCCAAGCTATTGCATCTGTGCTGCCATGAGTATCTGAGCCGGCTTTTTTCTACCTTGCTTGCCTGCATCTACAAGCATCACAAGTGCCAGGAATCACACAACTGAGGTTAAAGGCAATAGCTCTAGAGTCAGTGGCTGAGACAACTGAGGGTTTGGCTTGCAAAGTGGAAGTCAGAGGCTCAAAACCTTCATCCCGACACGTGATGTCGGACAGTTTTGCAATCCTCTTCATTGGAGGTTTTCAAGACGAGGCTGGTTGAGCATTTGTCTGTGGGCTGAAGAAAAGCAAATCTTTCATCTGTGCAATAGGTTGGATTAGATCCCTTCAGGTCTCTATCTACCATGTGCTTCTCTGAAGGAAGAGATGTTATAGCAGGGGTGTCAAACTTGCCCGACTCGTCAGGGCTGGATCTGAACCATGGGACTCATTGCAGATGAGATCTGGACATGGCAGCAGGGCAAGCTGTGGTATCACAGAGTGGGAGCGATGGCAGGGGTGAGTGGTCCGGTGGTGGCACAGCGGTCACATCCCTGCCACCAAAGGCTACCCCCACGAGGGCCCCATAGCTCTCAATTCTGTGGTAGCCCCACTCATCCTCATTTCCTGGGCCCACAAGAAAGCCCCCTCAAACTGGAGGAAACAGCTCTGAGGGCTGGATCTAGCTCATGGATAGTATGTCTGATACCCCAGCATTAGAGGAGAGGAAAGGAGAGGAATACTCTGGCATTAGAGAAGAGAGTCCCACAGCATTTGAAGTTTTCTGCTTGCCGAATTTTTGTCTCTCCCTCTTTGCTCCCCTCCCTCCAGTTTGAGCCTTGATAAAGCATTGCATCCCACCTTTCAACCAAAGCAGATTGAGAATTAATCAGGGCCCAGGGTGTCTGAGTGTGACCTGATGGAATACCAGCCTTTTGGAAAACGTGGCTTCAGTAATGATGAGCTGAGTAAGTACAGCCAATCTGGAACGCTTAACTTTTTACCCCACTTCGAAAAAGTTTCCACAAAAATGAAAATAGTCTTTACAAGTTTAGGAATGAAAGAAATAACCCCATTTGCAAAGCCACCTTTGGTATCCTAGCTCTTTATGAGACATCATATCTGTCTGATGAAACCAGAACTCTTTCCCAGAAATGTCCACCTTGTCTCCAAAAGACAAGCACATTGAAGTTAAAGAGCAAAGAGAGTCTGCTTGTAAATTCTTGACTAGCTGCTATGGTCAAGCAGATCATTCGCTATTATTTTCTGATAGTATTGATGTAAAAATCGCGGTTCGTTTCTCGGGAGGCGAAAAAAACCTTCAGCCACAGACACACTCTATTAGCAACACAAAAGGTATATATTTGCAAATAGGGTCAGAGAGTGAGACAAAAG
>NW_017728939.1:6292154-6294342 GCF_001723895.1 Crocodylus porosus | reverse complement strand
ATGTGAATTTAGTGTTCCTGTACTGGCAGACCCGGAGTGAAGCTCTTCGCCTTCCACACAGCAAGTACAGCGCTGCTTAGTGTGTGTAAGCTTCCTGCATCCTTTTCCACTCAGCTTTCAGACCTGGCTTTGGGGAGCCAAAGAACTTTTCCATAAAGACTCCTTGCCAAATTGACGATTGATGCGAAGTGAAGTAGTGACTTTTGAAAAGCAAAGGCTTTGTCCTCTGGACCCAGAATGAAGTGGCTACAAGCAGCTGTTAGGTGATGCTGGCCCAGGTCCCACAGCTGCCTGGAAAGTTCACTCCAGTGTAGAGAAATCTGCTGGTGCTCTGTTCAGTGACCACTTGATACCCCCTTTTGATACCCCCTTTTGTGCTGCTCTGGGAGGTGCAATGGGTAAAAGGTGGCAAATGAGGCCGTCTACAGTTGCAGCAGTTCTCAAAGTCCTGAGCCAAAGGGGTTAGATGACTACTGATTTAGGGCTTCCCAAACCTTTACCATTAAACCCCATCAAGCTCTCCAGTTACTGTCTACGGTGCATATTAATGATGACGGCTCTATAAAAAATATATCAGCTTAGCTTTCCTTTGTAATTTTACTAAGTGATTGATAGAGATGGCCTCTATACACAAGCAGTTTGTATATCCCTTACATACCCTCTACTATCTCTGCACTGAATGCATGGAGAAAAACAGCAATATAGCCACAAGCTATAATCATTTTCTGCAGATATTCCCTCCTGTTTCTTGCACTTTTGATATATCTGGTTACCTTATCAGAGCCACCAGTTGAATTATAATATCTTTTATTACAGTCCATCAATCAGATTTCATCATGTGCAGACCCTATTACCGATAATGCGCCTCTCCTTCAGCGAATGCCATAAAAGAAAAGAAAAACTAGAAAGGGAAGAGAATTGTTTTTGAAAAATAAAAACATAATAATAAAAAAATCAAGTCAGTTTGTCCAAAACTTGACAGGAACAACAGAATATTTTGCAGTCTGCAGGAGCTGTCTAGATATTTCTTTTTTAAAAAAATGCTCTTCAAAAGACAGATGATAAAATTATTTCATCTCCTTGGGTTGCTTTCATAAATACCAGAGCTTCTCAGATTCAGCAGCTGTTTCGAAATAAATGTAAAGATAGGTTGTTTTGTATCATTATCATGCAATCCAAGAACAACATGTCATCTTCTCTGTGCTGTCTGCAAAGTTCAGGAGGTATCACAGAATAACACATCAAAGGGGAGCCGGATTAAATTGTCCAGTTGTGTGTTACAATGCTAGTAACACAATCAATGCATTTGGGATAGGGCTGTTTGAACGGTGTGATAAACTGGCCAGTTAAGGAAGAGCGAGCCCACAGAGAAATGGTATGAATTCAAGATGTTTAATAATATACAACAGGTGTCTAGGGGCTGTGGGGGTGTTTTCCACATTGTGCATTTTGAAAGTACAAGGAAAGCAAAACAAGCGCTGATCGAGAAGGGGAAATGCTAGAAATATTTATGCAATGGGAAATGAAGTGCAGAGAAATCATGACTTGTATGAATGGGGAGATTATCTTTTGCCTTGGTATTAATACAGTTGTTTTATGCGCACACGAAGCAAAGAAAGAAATCTTGCCTCCACACGGCTTTTCCTTTTGCCCATTAACAGAACTGCGCTAAGTTAAAACTAGGGCTGTGAAAAGCTTCAGGTGGCGATTCGATTTGGATGAGATTTGACCTGCTTCGGTGGCCGAATCTCTGAATCGGAAGCAAATCAGGAGACCAATTAAAAGGTCGAATTGATTCAAAGCTTTCAAAATCTTCGGAAAAGATTCAGAGACTTCTGATCATTCGGGCAGTCCCCGGTGGCAGCAGCAGGGAGCTGCAGCCACTCCAAGCTGGTAGGTACTAGGGGTGGGGGAGGGGGGCTGAAGAAGGGGGATGGGGGCCACGGGGGGACCCCAGCCCCCGCATGGCTGCCCTGCACACCCCAGCTACCGGCGCTTTAAAGAAAAGCCCCAGTGCTCACTGGGTGCTGCTGGGTGGGGGGAGGAGTGATCCCTGCTGCCCTCCACTGCCCCACATTGCATGGGGGGCTCTGCATGAGCCCCCCAACCCCCTCTGCTCCCCCACTCTCCCCATGGCTGCCCCATCCACCACGGTTCCAGCCCTTTAAGAAAAAAAAAACCTGAGAAA
>NW_017728939.1:6256828-6292054 GCF_001723895.1 Crocodylus porosus | reverse complement strand
CCCCAGGACTCACCACTCCTGCAGGGGCCTTGGGGCTTCAGAGGCTCGTGCAGAGCCCCCCATTCAGTGCGGGGCAGTGGGGATTGCCCCCGCTGGAAAATTTTACACATGTCATTCACCTCCTCTCAGCATCACTACTGATAGTGTCCCTCTATTGACAGGTCTAGTGGTAAAAGCAGTGGTTGGGTCTGGTGTCAAGGCTCCTCCCAGCTCTGCTGCTGATTTTTAATGTGTCCTTAAAGGAGTCATATCCTCTCTCCTTTTGTTCGCCAGTCTGATCACAGCCCCAGATGTTGTAAATCAATGGCCCTCTATTTTGAAAGCATAAAAGGGATTTACTAGTAGATGAAAAGGGCCTACTGAGGGTAACTTCTCTGTAGGACTCCTCCCTGGCTGCGTGGAGCTAATGGAAGAGATTCTAGATATCGGTGTCCTAGGGGAGTGGCCACAGTATTCTGCATCATGGAGGTTTTCTGCCTCTGAAGTCTCACGCAAGATTGTAGGAAACATGCAAGTTAGGAAACGGCATAAGTTAGAGCAGCCCAAAGGTTGTGGTTTATTTCACTGGCCAAACTTGTCCTACTGCCATGGAGTGGCTGATCTAGAAGTAGTGTAACAGCCTCCTACCGCTGGTAGATAATACAGTTGCTCCTTAGCTCAAGTAGTTGATGCATGTGCTTTAGGTCCTGCTGGGATCTGACCCAGGCCCTATATTCACATGGAAATAAGAGGAACTCCTTCTCCTGTAAAACTGCCTTAATTGATTGTAAAATAGTTAAACATTTTCATGCAGGGGGTTGATCTGAGAAGTCCCTTCCAGCCCTAATGTCTATGAAAGCTATGAAATCTAGTCTCCTGGAGAAGGGCAACAGCTTGCTTCTTGAAAGTTTTGCCATGTCAGATCTTACAAAAGGCACAGGAGAAAATGCAGGAGTCTCCACCAGGGGCCAGCGCAGTTGTATATCACAAATGGGACAGATGGCTGGTTGGTTGAATTTTTTTCTTTGAGAATCACAAAAGATGGTCAACTATTTTGCTCTTATTTTGGAGAAGAAAGTGGTATTTTACTGCTGGAATATTTTTAGCGGTTGGTGTTGAGAATAAGAGCATGGACAATTGTACAAGATGTTTGGCAGTGCTCTCTGTACCTTTGAGATGCCTGGATGGATTTAGATGTCTGTTATGCTGGTATAAATCCAAGGCGACACTGACTCGAAGGAAGTTTCCTTCTTTCCATCACAACATTTTCTCCCTGTAGTTCTAAAAAACCAAATACAGAAAAAAAGGCTGGGAGACTAATGCATGAGAACCAGAAACAGTAAGTAAAACTAAACAGTACATGTTTAATTGTAGTCTGATAGGAGCCAGGGACAAAAAAGTTTAAAGGACCCCCCCACACACACACACATGAACACACGTGCACAAAGGCCCAGAAGTAAAAAATGAAATAATTTTGCAATTTAATGAGCACAAGGATTAATTTTTAGTTTATTATTTTTATCATGGTGATGTCTTCTCTTTATTAGGGCTTGAAATTGAGATCCTTTACCAACAAAAATCTCATGATTTCCCTCTCTCTGCTTTTTTCATGGAGTGCGTAGGCAAAAAAAATAACTAGATGAGGAGGAGTGGCTCCAATCCATCACCCCTCCCTTAGGACCTTTGTGCCAAGGGATGCCGACGCTCCAAGCTTTGAACAGTGGTTCAGTGACATAGGCAAGTATTCATACATTTTTAAGTGACATTAAGGTCAGTGAATGTTAATTCTTACACAATGTGTCATTCTGACATGGCAATTATAGATTTTATTTGAAGCCAGGTGCTCCTCTTTCTCCAAAAATGTACATATCAACCTGGCTTTTCCGCTTTCCAAGTGATTCAATGCACGGCCACTTCTAAAAGGGTTTAAATCATGCGACCGTAGGGTAGAACAACTTGTAACAAATGCTCCATGATGTGACTGCCCCATAAACAATGCGATACTGTATTTCACAGGGAAGGCCCCTCACTCTAAATTATGCTCTTATGCAAAAAATGTAGAAAGCATGGCTCAGAGGCTTGCTAATAACAGATTTCAGCAATGCTGCGTTAATCCAGGAAAGAGAACTTCTTACTATTGCTAGTTCAGCAATCCTATGGTCTGGTCCTTAACTGGTATAAATTCCCATACCTGGATTGAACTCGGCCAGGATCTAAGAAGTCCAGGAGTATCAAGTCCAGTGAGGATACTAAAGGGTCAGGTACGTGTGCCTCAAAATCAGAGGAATCAAAGGTTAGAGACACAAGAGGGTCCTGAAGGGCACAACCAGGTGTGGGAAGAAAGTTTAGGATGGGAGATTGTATTCTTCTGATGTTACATAAGCTACCAGTGAAGGCACACCCCAAGGAGGGTACTTGATGCACTTAACAAAATCCTCAACAAATCTCAATCAGAAACCAGTGGGTCTATGCTGATCTATACCCCTGCCCCACATCCCCTCCACTCCCCTTCCTTAAGGAATTGATCCAATGTCTAGACCTGGCTAAAAAAAATCCACCTACATGCAGGATTTTCTGCGCATACGTGGAGTGGACACCTGTCCTCCAGGGACTGAATGTTAGCGACCACTTTGTTTTAGACAGGCAATTACTTTTAAAGTGTCAATGCAATAAATTACCCTCTCCTGCTGAGACATCCAGCATCTCTATTAGCTCGATAATTACTCACCAAAGTTCTTGTTTTCATAGCAGCAGAAACAGTTGTTAATCACATGCTGAGCCAGGATTGCACCTTATGCCAATCCCATACATTATTCTGAAAACCTGACACACGAGCCCAAAATGCAAGGGAACGCTACTACCGGTAAATCGTAAAGTTTTATTCTTCCCAGATATGGAGTAAGTGAGGATGGGAAACAGTCAAAGGTGTTTATTACCATGCCATGGCATAATTGCAGCGATGTCAGGACTTTGCAGTGTGCTCTCCCTTGGATAGAGGACACTGCTACAGAAGGAGGCGTAAGATGGTGTAGCTGGTATTGGCACTATGGGAGGCATCAAGTGTATGAAGGGAAACAGCAGTGATGGACTGTTGGACTGTGGTATGGTGGAACTGTTCAGGTATGAGAAAGTAGGTAGGTAGATCAGAGTCAAAGATCATTGAGAGATGAACAACCCACCGGACTACAATGGTTAAGGCATGCCAGTTTTCATAAGAGGCGGCCCCTGGGGCAGTGATGTGACCAGCATTACAAGATAGAAAGGGCATGGTGTAGAGAGGCAGGAGATATATGTAGATAGACAGGAGAGAATTGGAGTAATTAGAGAAACATCAATGCCTGATGTTATTGGGAATTGCACGCCTGACTGAGGAACTATAGATTAAAGGTTTGTAAGAACAGGTCCTTACAAACTTCTAGGATTCACCTAGGAAGGGTGTCTCTCCATCGGTTGGTCTGACAAATGAGCAAAGGGTAGAAGGACAGACAGACAGATCAGATATCTGGTATGTATTTCAATGAAAAGAGACCAAGGATGTGATCTTGTAGTGCATTTATTTTTGAGGCATCTCTTTCTGTTTTGCTGATATGAGATAGAGAACTGATTTCTGTCTAGCCATAAAATAAACTTAAAATATCTGTCTGGTTGTCAGAAGAGCAACTGTATTGACTGAGTATCTCTCACAACTACTGAAAATACACATGCCCAAGATGGTTCATCATAAAACATCCAGAGTCTGAAATGTTGCATTATTGCTCACTGTTGTTTATTGCAAAGTACAATGTGGAGGAAGCTGAGCTGAAGGGTTCATAAAGTTAGTGTGATGAATGGGGGGGAGAGAAAGCAAAAGGAGTGCTGAAAAACATCTCCACAAAATCCCAGATACCAGGAGAAGATATTTCAATTTTCGTGCACTTAATACCGGTGATGTGCCTTGTATATAGACCTTCTAGAACTGAAGCATTAACAGCTTCTTCTGGCCAGAAGGGGAATACTGGCTGAAATTCAGTATCAGGATTCTTTGCTGCGGGACTTTTTTGTACAAGAAACTAAAGTAATGAAATGGGAATATAGGGTCAACTTCTCAGCTTACGTTTGCTGGGCCTGCACTGATTTATGTCAGCTGAAGATTGAGTCTGTAATTCAGGTTCAATTTGCTTCTTTCTTTCCAGCGACCCTAAATGCTTTATTCTGAGATCATCCTAAAGAGTTCCTTAGCAAGGCCGATAAGTTCAGGTAGCTGGGGTACAGTGTGGTTGGTGATATCATCTCATTTCACATGCAGATTATATGGATTGCTTGGGGCATGCAGAGAAGAACAAGCAATTTAAGTGAGAGCTTAAGCAATTGGAAAATATGCTCTTGAAGGAAATGTGTTTCTCTTTTTCTGTTTATTCAGTTTGAAAGCATGAATGGTAGCGAATGCCCTCAGTAAATTGGAGGCCTCTGTGAAAATACAACCTGTATAATTAGTAGGGCTGTGCAAAGCTTCGATCCCTGATTCAATTCGGTGGAGATTTGGCCCGATTCGATGGCCGAATCGCCGAATCCAAATCAAATCAGAGGATCCCTTAATGAGCGCGTGGGGAGTCATCCCCCACCTTCCCCCGCACTTCTGTGGGACGCTCCATGTGCCCCAGCGTTGCAGCATTCACGAGCTGTGCCGGTACCTCAAGGTATGTAGAAAAAACATTTAAAGCTGTGTCTGTCTGAATCGCTGATTCTCCAAATCAGCATCGAATCTTCAGATTTGGATTCAGCTGAATCAAATTGGGAACAGTGATCCAAATTAACAAATTGAATCACTGTCCCCAATTCAGGCCGAATCCAAATTGAATAGGGTCTGCTTCGCACACCCCTAATAATTAGGGGAGTGAATGATATTATACTTACTTTCTTGTGTCTGTTATCCTCAAAAAGCCCACATCTCTTTGCTGTCAGAAGCTGATAGCAATGGTGGTCAACCCACAGCACATATGCCAAAACTGGCATGGGCAGTTGTGTGTGGCATGCAGCAGACTGGGGAGGAAGCAGGGACCAGAAAGCAGAGCAGTAGATCAGGCAGGGGAAGGGGATCAGAGTGGCACTCAGAAGGTGTGGGGCTGATTTGTAGCACACCTGCCAAAAAAGGTTAGTCCCCCATCTGCCACAGCTCTCTAGGAGAGCAGTGAGTTCCTGTAACTTGGACTTTCACTTGGTGATAATGAAGCAATGAGATGTCATCACTACAGAAAATATTCACATCCATGTTAACAGAATCTCTTCAGCCGCTCGTTCAGGAAAGGTAAGAGGGATCCACAGCTTAAATGCACCTATAGGAGGGGGGATGGCTTGGTCTGTGTTGGTATCTATCCTTTACTGTCTGGCTTGCCAGGGATAGGGGAAACCACACCAGCTACTTGCCCAGATCCTCCAGTAGAATTTTTGAAGCTGTTCCCAAGTCTGCCTTTGTTTGTGACAGCATCCCGTAGGAAGCCATAATCACATCCATGTCTTCAGCATCCTGTCTCAACAAAGCACCTGAGGCCAGGTCACCATTTTTTTCCTCACACAGCTGGCTCTTTAGAGATGCAAGGTCATAAACAATGCTGCCTGGATTCTCGTTTATGTAGCAAGATTAATCGGGAGATGAGACTGGTTGTAGGATGACAGAGTGGTCCTAATGAGTAGCAGCACTGTCTTGAATCCTAGGGTGTGACCAACCATTTGCTGCACCTAGGTGGCTTACTTTGACTAAGAGCAGCACAAACAGAAGTTCACTGCTGCCAGGAGCAGTGGCTCCAGCCATTTGCTGATGGGAGTGATGCGGGGAGCCTAATATAAGTAACTGGCAGGCCTGCAGAGTTTGGTGGGTCTTGGGTAGCTACTGGGTTTGTGGCAGTGGTTCCTGGTGGAGTGGTTGTCTGGTCAGGGAGCTAAAAAAAGGCCAGTCACGGTCTGTTGGGGGGGGCGGGGATGGGAGGGAAGAATAGCACAATCCTGGAGCTGGGGTGAATGGCTGGACTTTCTCAGCCCTGGAGCTGTATTACCAAGTCATGTAGGTTTTTGCAAGACTGAGTTAACCCTTTCTCAGTCTAAGCTACTATACTTCCTGGGGTACGCTAACTTAGATTAGGTACACCATTTTTTGGCCAAATTGAACCCTCTGAAACACCTGCATGATCAGAGTTAGGTTTGCGGCGGGACTGTAGCCACCCACCTCACTGCTCCCGACAAAACCAAGCTTCAAGTGCCTCCCCTGGGTCGCCTACATCTGGCTGACCCCCTTCCTGGAGCACGCCCACATGCCTGGGGTAACCACTGCCACCACCTCGGGTCTGGTCTTTGTCAGGGCTCTGTGCCCCACAGGGTACACAGGCCTTGTAGACCTTGTGGGTGCTTAATCCACCATGGGATTCTGGGGTGCTGCTTGTAGCCTGAAGCATTAACAGTAGCCTCCTTTAATCAGCCAAGTAATGGGAGCAAAAAGGCTTGCCCAATCCCTCTCAAGCATGTACAGCAAGGCTTGCTATAACCGATAGCTTTACTGGGTAGAGAGGGAGAGGAGGAGTACAAGTCAGGGAGGTATCAAAAGAATAACCCTGAGCAAACTGAAGTGGCTTGATAGCCTTTTGATAGGTTTCTAAAACACTTCATCCTAAGATACCAGCTAAAATTTAGGTAAGTTACTCACATTGACATCCAAAGTGTGATTGAGCTTGCTGTGGAGGCTGCATGGCTTGCTAGCTGTGTTCCAAAACATCTCTGCCCCCCTTCCTCATGGAGGGACCCTAAATACACCTGCCGTGACCTCATCACTAAGTTCCCACGAGAAGCATCCCCATTGGCTGCTGACCAGTGCTTTCAAATGACCTCAGTCCCTACCAGGTGAGATGACCAATCACATGACTGGCAGTGGCAGGAAGTTTAACAGTAGACCTGGCCACAGGGAGAGGGAATCTCCCCCCTCCCCAGGGGATCCCCTAGGTAACCAGGTGCTTGCCTAGCGACCGGGTTGATAGACACATGGGCTGAGAGAGAGAGGAGGAAAACAGACAACCCAAAAGGAGGGGCTGGGATGGAGTTTTTTCACAAGGTCAATCTAAATGTAATGCTTGCGTGTACCTCTAGAATGGGACCTATTGCTGGCTTTGCCCAGGCCGCTACAGGGCCTAGGATAAATCCATCATTTCTCTGTGTCCACTGTTCTCCTCCCATACTATTTATCTGCATTGCTCACCAAGCAGCTTCTTATGTCATGTATGTACCATACCTGCCCTGCTCAGGCCAGTAGGTGCTTCCATAACACTGATACCAGTAATAAAGGTAAACTATTCCATTGGATTGTGGTCAACCAAAGGAATTTGGGCTTGATTCGAAGTTAGTGAAGGAAGGGGATCGCTGTTCTTTCAGGAGCACCAGTTGTCCCGAGCATTTCCACCCCTCTCCCTGGCTACACAGATTTACACACTTCTCCTCAGCTGTGGATCACACTTACTGTGGTACCTTGCTGAGGCTTGTGCAAACAGCTCTATTGCACACAAAAGCTTGCATAAAGAACTATGTTCAGTGAAGAGGTAACTGTCTTACAACTGCCCTTCCAAGGGTCTGGGGTCTAGCCTTGTTGCTCTTCTTGTTGGGAAGTTCTTGTTGGCGCCAGCCAGACGGCCTCTTAGCGTGCTACATTTCCGGGAGCCTCTGTCACACTGACTGCAAGGAAACAATGACATTTGCCCTCTCTCTCAGTGTTTTCCTTTCTCTGATTAAACCTTGCACTAGCAGATAGTTGTCCAAGTACCAGTCTTGCGTGGAATATAGTTGGCACCGTGGAGGTATTTTTGTTTCACTGAAACAGCTCCTGATGGGTTTTTTGCCTTGTGTAATTGTTATGGGTAGCTGTGTTAAACACAGCTATGTATAGACATGATCCTATATGGTGCTGTGCTCTCCCCTTGAGAGTCAGGCTAGACAGAAAGAGATAATAAACGATAGGCAGCAGAAACAGAGAAGCATTAAATCAACTAGTTCCTGCTCTCCCCACTCCAGAGCAGGCAGGATAGCTCTAAAACACTCATTGTCATTGCTCTAGAGCCTACAGGTCCTGGCAGATATCCAGAGTCTATTGTGCTGGGCTGTTCCAAACAGCTTGCAAGTCTAAGTAGACAAAAAAGCATGCAAGGGGAAACAGAGGCACGAGAGGAAGGGTCTTGCCCACCTCATGCAGCAGGCTCAGAGCTGGGCAAAGAGCTTGGTTTCTTTGGTGTTGAACTGATGACTGTGCCACCATCACCCTCTTCTTCCCCCAGGTCTCCATCAGATTCTTGGCAGCCTGGAGCGATGTTCTGCCCCCCCCTTTTCCCAGGTGTAAACCACCACGTGAAGGGCAATGGCATCAGTGGGTCAGACCCTCCGGTTCTTGCACAGAGCTAGCTTCCTTTTTGCTCTTGGGGTATGTCCATGTAAAGATTGCAGCAAGTAAAGCAACTTGGAGATGAATCAGAGAAGTGTTGGGGTCATGTTATATCTCCACTTAGACTGAAGCCATTGCAGTGGGGACCCTTTTGAACGAAGTATGCATCAAGTAAGGATTATAAATGTGAGGGATGGTATTGCTGCTAAGGCCCAGGACAGGAGCTTGGGAACCCTGGGGTTGTCTTTGAACTCTGCTACCAGCTCCAGCTGTGAATTTCAGCAAGTCCTACAAACTCTTGGAGTCATTTCTGCATCTGCCTTTCTTCTACACGAATAATCCTGCCTTTCTTCTACTTTTTGTCTTTCTGGTCTATTTAGATTGTAAATAAGAACATAAGAAGTGCCATACCGGGTCAGAGCAATGATCCATCTAGCCCAGTATTGTGTCTCTGATAGTAGCAGAAATGGATGCTACAGAGGGAGAGCATTGAACCGAACATCTCTGGAGTGATCTATCCCCTATTCGATACCTGCCATGGCATCCACCATTAGTGGTGCAGAGATGTCAGAGAAAACATCTCCAACCGTTCTGTTCAATAGCTGTTCATGGAGCTATGATCTGTGCATTTTTCCAGTCCCTTTTTGAACCTGGCTATGCTATCCTCCTCTACCGCCTCCTGTAGCAACTAATTCCTATCGTTAACCACATGTTACATAACAAAGTACTTTTTCTTGTTGATTTTAAACTTGTCACCTATGAATTTCAGCACTTCTGAGCAAGGGCTGTCTCCTCCTATGTGTTTGTCCAGCACATAGTGTAGTGACCCAGTGTCTGTTGAGAGGTGTAAGCTCTACAAAAAGAGAAAGCATAAGTGTGGGGTGGGTGAAGAGGACACTTGCACAGTTGTATATGATTGGAAAGAGATTTTTTTGTTGCCATTCTTTCCTGAACACTTGCTAAAGAAGACAAAACCAAAAAAAAAAAAAAACACACAAAACCAAGCAAGCCTCCCCCCCAACCCCTGCCCCCAAAGAAAAAAAACAACCCTAGCAAAGCGCTTGCTGCAGGGAAGGGAAAATCTACATTTGCTGAATGATGCTCACACAAGTTGGAATGATTTTCTTTTTCTTTAACTTCATTTTTCTATAGCTTTCATCTTGCATAAGGAAGCCACAGACCTAAGAAAACCCTGGCTGTTCAGGGTCACTGGGAGTGCTGAGCCTGTCAGTTGGTTAGACCTTAAAAAACACTTTCCAAACCATTACAGACAGTCCGGGTTATGACACGTCACGTTTGGCCAATGTCTTGAGTCTACGGGAATCAACTGGCCTTGAACGTGGTTTGGCAGTACTTATTATAGATAGCTGTCTAGCGTTGGGTTTTTTGCTCTGCAGCAAACAAATATGGATTTGCTCGCTGTGCTTGGGTTATAAAAATCTCTTTAAGACAGCTCTCTGAACAGAAGGCATCATTCTGAGAAATCGCTCTCTCTGCTTTGTGTCTGGCTAATACTCCTTTAAATAACCAGAGGCGCCTTCTGCATCCTACTTATCATCTGCCTTCATCACTCCTTCATGGACCGGGATGCTGAGGGGGTGTTGCTGGTAAATAGATGTGGCTGGATGGTTGGGCCTGTAACTATATCTAGTAAAGGCAGGAGAGGGGGCCTTTCTTTCCCCAGAGTCTCCCAATCACACTTCACCTTTAGAGACCACCCAAAGTTTCTTTGGGGTCAACACTGGATATCTATCTGTCTGCTCTCTCTCTGTTAAGCCACACCATATGAACAAAGGCAGAAAATTTTTACCCAGCTTCTCATTGGGATGCCTCATCCAACTCAGCCCTCTCAAACTGTGGGTATCTCAGTTTAGGGCTGGCTTGACCCTTATGCCGGATGGCAAAAAGGAAATCACAACTATAACTGATAGTAATTTTTCATGGGAAACACTTTTTTTTTCCCAACAAAAAAACCTCTCCACAGATTTTATGTCAAAGCACGATTGCCATTCTAATGTCATTTTTTGGAGGGGTTTGGTTGAAGAGCCTCAACCTGAACGTCTGTGTTTTTTAGCAGCTGCAATTTGAAAAAAAGTCAGCATCCCACATGAGAGAGTGCTTAGGGAACCAGAAGTTTTTGCCCAATCACTGAAATGGTCCCATTTCCAAAGACAATTAGCAGATCAAATAAAAATACAGATTTTTTTTCCAAAGAAAATGCAAAGTCATTGTGTGGGGTGGGGGGTGCTTACGAAGACATTAAAAATTATTTTTATTTCATAATTTTTAATGGGAACCCTTTTCTCAGGCATTTTTCATCCAGCCCTAGTTGCAGCTCTGCTCTTTTTGTGGCTGCATGAAGGGGACCGTAATCCTTATAGTTATAAAACATGGAGTTAGAGGACCAAACAGGCTTAGAAACACTGTATTAACCTGGGGCTTTGCATCAGCACTCTTAGGGCCTTGTTAGACCTTACTCTGTGAGCCATGTAAACATTGATTAGTGCTAGCTTGCAGTTTGGAGTAGTCGCACCCTTAGTCTAGAAATCTTCCCCAAGTGTCCCCCACCTGCACAGCTCTGACTTGGCACGAGAGGCCTGGTGATCAGGGGCTGAACTAGGAGCTGGAGATGTGAGTTGCCATTAGAGGACCGGGGAGCCAGGACAGGCTTGTGTCCCTGCTCTATGAGCCATGCAGGCAGTAGGGTGAGAGCTCCTGGGATACTGGAGGGCTTCAAGGTGAGCCACATATCCGCGGGGCGAGTTTACACCTTAATGGGACAGGACTTGGATCAGAGAGTCCTGCCATGGAGTGGTGTAACTTTGAGCCACATAATGAGTGCTTAAAGCCACTTTAAGGTGTTAATGTGTGGGCAGTCCAGGGGTTAAGAGCTCCAGGAGCCGCCCCAAATTACCATGTTAACAAGGCCCTTAGTAAAGACAAATACCTCCCCGTAGCTGGTTGCACTGTCACTCCCGCAATCTTCCCAGTAACATTTGCTGCCGCTTCCTTATTTCAAATAGCTCTAATGCCTCTTCATCCGTCTTGAAAAGTTCACATCCAGTAACCCACAGTCGTGAAAAATCTCTCTTTGCAGCTTCCAAATAAATAAATAACAAGGGGGGGGGAAAAGGGGTTTTGCAGTGACAAATCTGAACGCAGGGAGAAAACTCATTATCGGGGCCGGTTTGAACTCTCATCCGCAGCATGTTGATAATATTGGCCATGTGACTTATGGCACAGAACCGCTGGGTTTTTTTCTTTTCCCCCTGTAACCTTATCACCATGCATCCAATAAGCAATGGTTATTTGGCAAATACAGGACACGGGGATGAACAGATTTGTTACGTAACTTTTCTTCTGTCGGGGAACGTGGTGCTTTCTGACTTCTGCTGTCTGGCTTGGGTGACGGAGGCAGAGGGATAAGTAGTTTGAGGGAAACAATTTTCTTTTTATATATGAGTTTGCTCAATTTATATGGCCAAATCATCACTTGGTATAAATTGGCACAGCTTCAGAACCTGGCCCGTACTCATTATCGTATTTGCTTTACGCTACGGGGTGATTTGCATCACACCAGCAACAGGCTTAATAATTGCACTGCAGAAAGCTCAGAGACACGTGGATAGTGAGTGATGCTATAGAAAGAGGCCGTATTTATATTGCGTCTTCTAAGACCTCTACCTGGTTACACCAGTTGAGGATCTGGACCCTATTTTAGGTCTCATCTCTATGCTATTTTTTTCCCCTCCAAACTTCAGTTTCCTGGGAGTTGGCTCCCTTTAAGGACATATGCACATGGAGAGGAGCAGTTTGGCATTTCAGGCCATGAACCCCAAAAGTGCATGCAGACAGGTAAGCTCCTTAGGAATGAGCTGTATTGCCAGGTCATTCACCAACCAGTGGATGAAGACAGCCTTGCCACCTGCCTGCGTTTCAGGAGGCACTGTTTCAGGCTCCCTGCTACTGTTCTCCTCTCCGCTGTGCAGCTACAAGCCAGCTGCTTTACCTCCTTGCGCTTCCACTTCCTCCTTCCATAAGCAAGGCATGCCAAATAGTCCTCCTGCTGCATGTGTCTGGTGTCTTCTACCTGAGGATCTCAAAACCCCGTACAAATACGACCTCAACCCCTGAACAGGATTATCAACCTTATTTCACAAATAGGCATTAAGAAGTGGGGAGACTTGACTGGGGTTGCAGCGAGTGGGCAGAAGAGTCGGGAAGAGGATCTGACATGAAGCTTTAACAGGTAATACTGCCTCCAGGGATCTGGCTGGCTAGAATCTCCTCTTTCTTCATACGGCGAACAGCCAAGGACCTGGGTCTGCATACTCACAAGTGGGAACTCCTGCTTGACCCCTGACTTCTCAGACCGTCAGGTGTTCTGCTTCCATTTAGGAAGGCCAGTAAAAAGAAACATCTGGTCACTTGGTGACGCTGATGGACAGATACTTGCCCGTGCTCATCCCACGCCACTGGCCCTTTGGAAAACTTGGCCACTGAATTAAGAGCCCAAAAGGGAGCTGAGCCCATTGGAAAACCTTGTTGATTGGACTTGGACCTTAGTTTGGCCCAGTTGTCTGCAGTGTCCATTGGTCTTCAGAAAAAAAAAATCTTCCTTGCTTGTTTACTGTCTTTTTAATCCTGGCCAATACCCAGTGAGACTATGAACTCTTGTAAAGCACTTTGGGATCTGTAAAATAAAAGAAGTTGTCTGAGTGCAGCGTATTTTTATTTTTATGAGATATCTTTGCTCAAATGATCCCTCTTTTTGCAATAGCTTAACATGAATAATAGCCGGTAGGACTATTGTTGTGTAGAAACGGTGCATTACACCATTTTTTATACAGTGTTTACCAGAAAATGTTTAAATAAAAAGATTTCATTTTCTTTAAAACACCTTCCATTTAAAAGGGTGTACAATTGTACTTAATACTAAATGGTTTTGTTATGAATAATAGAAAATGATAGCTGAGAACAATACAGCATAGCTTCTTTCTCCAGCACTATTCATGGTCCAGCTGTCCCAATGCGCTTTATAAAGCAATTCTGAAGCATTTTGAAATAATGGGTAAATTTACTGGTAATGCACTGACTGTGCTAGGGAAAGTGGTAGTTATTGTGGGCCAGAACCTAAGCAGGTGTTAGTGAACATAGCTAGCTGCTTTGTATGGAGAGGGAGAGATGGGCTGGAATAAAGGGGCTTTGTTGGGTGGATGCAAATGCATTAGCAGAGCGGTGTGGAGACCCCTTAATGCAGAGGACCTTCAGGTCAGGATTAAGAGGCGTTGACTCAACACTAAAGAGGGATCAGGCACTGGAATAGCAGTGGGTGTTGCAGGTGTGGATTGAACTGGATCAGTAAAGCTGGTCCACAGGATAAGCTAGTACAGCATCTTTCCACACGGGCTTTGCTCTCATGGTCTAACCTTGCAAAGCGCTCTGTATTTTTGGTTTCTGCTGGGAGCAGTCGGTCTCCTGCAGGACTGAGCTCTTCTCTTTTTTGAGCTCTGAATTTACAACTTAACTAAAATTTCAGAGACTCTTTGACCAAAAGCGCCTCAGAGTGAAGTCTGGCCATTAATTGCAATTTATGTTGGGACTGTTGTTGGGACTGTTTAGCAAAATCTATGCTGTTCTCGGGCAAAATTTATCATGTTTCGATCTGTACAAACAAAATAGTGTAGCAGGCTTACCTTTCCGAGCTTGGGTTGAATCCCAGGCTTGAGATGCAGCTGTTTTGATCGGTGGAGCCCATCCACCAATCAGGAGGCAGCAAGGAGAATAACAACACGCCCCTTTCCTGAGGTGGTGGGGGCGAAGAGCTCTGCCGGACCTGATTGAAGACTGCAAGCCCTGGAGTGTATAAAAGGAGCTGCGTGCCCAGCATGAGGGCAGATGTCAGGGACAGAGAAGGGAAAAGAGCAGGGCTTAGAAGAGCTGAGGAGAGCTGCTCAGCAGGGTGAAGCCTACACACAGTGCACAGGCCAGTGCACGGAGCAGGATCTTTGGAGCCCCTGGGGCGGCTCAGGTCCTCAACCCCCAGAACGAGGCTGGGAGCTCGGTGCAGGAGGCGCTGCATGGAGGGTGAGAGACCCTGGGGGCCGCTTGAGGTGGCTCGGGTCTACAGCTGCTACACGGGGCAGCAGCTCAGTGCAGATGATGCTGCCCAGAGGGTCCGGGAGCAGACTGAGCCCCAGCGATGCACAAGGCTGTCCAGGCCTCTAACCCCTAGCACAAGGCAAAGCGCCCACGACACACAGCGGTGCATGTGGCTCTAAGCCAGCATGGCGTCAGCAGAGTCAGGCGGCAGGAAAACCTGGCAGGGAACAGAGCTCGACCAGGAGAACAAGAGGCAACCCTCCAGGACTGCGGAGTAGTAGTAAGTTA
This sequence comes from Crocodylus porosus, assembly GCF_001723895.1. Lineage (NCBI taxonomy): Eukaryota > Metazoa > Chordata > Crocodylia > Crocodylidae > Crocodylus > Crocodylus porosus. The sequence continues at coordinate 6,277,296 of NW_017728939.1, read as the reverse complement.
CCCTGGAGAGAGGGTCCCCACAGGGGAGGGATTCCCGGAGGGTTGCGAAGGGGCACCACGTGGGCCGCTCCTGGGTGATAGCGGGGGGGCTTAGGAGGCTTTGGGGTCTTCCTCTCCTTTTTCTTTCCTCCCACCTCCCTGTCATGGTACCTTAGGAGTGGGACCCCTGCCCTGGAGGGCACCCAGGTAGTCTGAGGACTGCTGATTATATTTGTGGACTGTGCCTTACAGTTTATGTGAATAATCTGAAGTAATAGTTTGCATATGAATAGAGTTACACGGTTGCCCATTCAATATCCTTTGGTCTGGCTTGTTCTACTGTCCATCTGTATTTTAAATGATAGCTGGGTGTGTGTATATCTGTATAAATATATATAATAGGGTTTATTGTTTTGTAAATTTGAACATATATACATATATATACTCTATGTCCTAACGTTTAATAGTTTTGCTGTAATAATAAATCTGTATATAGTTAAGTAATTGATTGACTGGACCTGTCTCTATGGGGGACGGAGGCAGCCACTGGGCTGTTGTGTCCCTCCACAGCATGCTGCCCTGCCCATAATCCCTTCAACTGGAGATGGAAGTACAAACCCATGTTCACCCAGGCTACAATAGCTTGCAGAAAGTTGAAAGAAAAGCACTGACTAATGACAGTCTATTCAGGCTTTGGATACTAGTGCAATCATTCCTCCCTATAGCAATCTGAAGATGCTTTCTTTTTGGGTAAAGAACCCCTAAATTGGGGGTGGGGGTGAGGGGGGATTGGCTGAGCTGAGAAGGCAGAAAGACCTTTGTAGTCTGACAGCGATGCATGTTCTTTTAATCTCACACTTCTATTTGTGGTATGCTGGTGCATACCCTCCTTGAACTTAATTCGCTAGGATTAAATGGAGCCCTCAGGCTAAATTTTCTTTGGTTTCCATTTTTTTTTTTCAAAACCCAAATCTACCTTCTTGCATTTGAACTAGATAGCCATGTTTCAAGTGTAAATCAATGCAACTCCGTGGACTCACCTGTTGAAAATCTAGTCCCCCACCAGAGGCGGCATTGGTGAGTTTTCCACAGACAAAGCACCTGCAGCAAAGATGAGCTTCAACCATTTGCCCAACTTGCTCTGCCTGCTCGAAATTTTCAGGCCATGCTCCACTCTGAGTCATACCTGCACAGAGCAGCAATAGCTCCAGAGGAATTAGCAGAGTTGGGTTTCTCTGATGATGTTAAATTCATATTATTAGGATCAGAATTGGGAAGCTGAGACAAAATGGGAGGTGATTCTGAACCATTACTGTGCTTGGTTCTGCAATATAAATCCTGACTGGAGAAGATTTTGCACTTAGAGCCTGATCCAGGGGCCTTTGAAGCCTGTGCAAATCCTTTGAAACCTGTGCAACAGAGTTTGCCATTGACTTCAATGAGCTGCGGAACAGCCTCATTTTTCCCATCTCTGTTTCTGTACTGATACCATGTCCTTGGTTATCCTATTAGCCACATCTGGTTTTGCCCATTTTTTAGACATGTGAGTAACCTCCTTGTAGGTGTGTTCACCCTCCTGTAGTCACCCTGCATTTTCACTGCCAGATGCAAGGGTTTGGGTTTTAAACTTTAAATGCAACCTAATGGATAACCATGTTTCTTTGGAACTTGTGTGTCTTCTCTCCACCTTTTCAACACTGCATCGAGCAGCAGTCCATCAGACAGATGGGTCACTCGCAATCTATCGCTTGAATTCCTTATGTTGCCCTGTGGGATCAGGCAACTCTCAGGACCTCAATATTGCGCTGTTAGACAGGAGGGTGTGACACAATTGCACATATACAAACACACAAATCAATTAGGTGCATACACGTGCACACTACCAGCTCAGGCACATACACATCCAAACCAGCCTAGGCACATACATACCTATCACCAATTCAAGCACCTACACTATACACCCCAAAGGTTAGACATAGATCACTAATTCGTATATCATGCACACAATGAGATATATATATATATATACACATACGCTCACCAGTTCACACACGTACAACCCACCTACATATACACATAGGTAAGTTCCTGACTTGGATGGTACAGTGTGTATGTGTGTGCTTGAAGTTCCTGGGATATTTGGGGGAAGATTCAGGTGAGAGAGAGAGAGCTACCTATCCAGGCTGGAAAGGGGTCCTTGTCCGGTAGGTGTTGTCCAGAGGGGGGTCGCAGGCAGGGCCTCTGAGTGGATACGTGTTGGCATGGTGCTGGTCCAGATGAAGAGGGCATCCCACTGAGTCTGTCTTCACTGCCCCTTTTTATAGGGGCAGACCTTGTGTGACCCTAGGGACAAGAGGCATGCCCAGGCAAGGGTCAGCCCCTCGCGTACCGAGCATGTGTGCTCCATGCAGGGATGTGCAGTTTCGGGTGCCTGTGATGGTGGGGTACAATGGTCGAGTTGATGGTTGTGCAGGGTCTTTTGTCTTTCAAATGCTGGGTTCTTGTCTCTGTTCCTGGGTGAGGTCCGTGGTTCCTGGATGAATCAATGCAAGGTGATGGCCTGGTTGTTACAGGCCATTCAGTAGAGGCCTGCTACCATTGTATTTCAGTCATTCCCAATCACTCTCATTCATCCAGGAATCAATTTACACGGGAGGCGTACATGAATTGTACAATTGCAACATGAGAGATGCCCAGCAGAGGACACAAGACGGAGGCTTGACATACAAAATGGAAACTTAACATGGCTTATGCTAACTTATATATATAGGCCTAAAACAGTAATCACATAATATAAAAGCAGTACAAACATAATAATTATCACTTATAAAACAGTGGTTATCGATATCAAAATAGCAGGGAACGTATTTGCAAAGCAGGGAGAGAAAAATAAAACTTACTACCTAAAATAAAATGTTAAAGCTTATCCTACATCCTAGCTTACTTATACTTATCTATCGGGAATAGAGAGGGAGAGAAAAAGTCAGAAATGGTTGGGGAAGGCGAGGGAATGCATTTCAAAATAAATAAAAAAAGAAATACTGGGGGTTTTGCTACACTTTTATCTTATGGGGAGGGTATGACAAGGTGGGATGGGGAATGGGCGCCTGGCAGGGAGTGTCAGGCATGGTTTGGAGGAACGGGGCAGATGGGGGGAAAATGCAAGGGCCATGGGAGGAACAGAATTGTAAATATGTCTCATCTGAAAAAGCTTAATTGATATTTTGCTATGTGCTAGGTGACGTGCTAGAGTAGTTACAGGTTCATAGACCATGTCTGCGAAAGAGTTACTTTCACCTGAAGCTAATAAAATGCTGAACCATGCCATGCAATTTGTATGGCCGTCAAAGTCTCCATGGAAAATGGGCCTCACTTGGGGAAAGCTGGTGGGATTGTCCATGGCATCACTTAATAGCATGCATCCCATTGACTTGTGTTCCCAAATCACACAGGCACTGTTGAAAATCCCACCTAGTCTTTCAATTCAGGCTGTACATGCCTCAATCCTATTAAAGCTGATGGCACTTGAGTATATGCTTCTAGTTAAGATGCTGTTAAGAAGTACCTTCATGAATAAGGCCCCTGGGACTGTGGGCTGTCCTGAGCAGAGACTGACTTCTTTATTGCTAGCCTAGAAAGTATCTTGCATGGGGGGGATCCCAAGTCCTGACTGTAGTCCTATGATGCTCCCATAGCAGCAGCAATAATCCACAAATTCCAAAGCCTGGAGAGCAGGCAGGGCGCCCGGTGCTACTTTGTGGCTAATCCCCCTCCTTTGGCTCAGCCCGTAAAAAGGTGCCAGGAAGTGGCTGCGATACTGTTACTTGGAGATGGATTTTTGAATGAGCTTTGCTGTTGCTTTCCAGTTGTGCAGTGGGTGGCGCGTGCTCTCAAAGGCACAGAGCACACTGAGCCACGGTGTTCAGTTCCTCTCCCTCCTTCCTTTTTGTTTTTGCTTTGTTCCAATTCAGGGTTATTTTCCCAGAGTCTCGTCTTATTATTTTTCCCCCGTTATTACTTTTCCAGTCGCTCCACGTGAATCATGCTGCCAGTGGAGGCCCCTGAATGGGGAGGGGGCCAAAGTGTCCAATTAAGAAAGAGAAGCCCCGATGCTCGGCTGCAGATGCTTTGAGGAACGCAATCAAATATTAATGTGTGCGGAGGCTGAGGAGGGGCTGCTGTTGTTTCGTTTCTTCTCTCCTGGATTCGGTTACCCCAGGCAGTATGCAGCCTACCGTAAGACGTGTCCACGCTATGGCTTTTGGCACTGGTGCCATGCTCTTACAACCCCCGGTGTGCCTACTGTAGAATAAGTGGCACGGATGCAGTATACCCTCCAGCATGACATGGGAACTCACCTGCCCTTGGGCATGACATGTCCCCCCTCTGCGCTCACTCCATTGAGGGCTTGAGTCTGCTACAGCCCTCAGCTGCAGAGGATCCAGGATGTAAATCTAAATTTACCCATCCTGCTCCCACCCCCGCAAAAAATGTGCTTCACTGAAGTTTTCATTCGTTCCTTTAATGAACATCGCACCAATGGGCTTGATGGGAATTGCAGGTTACGAGTAACTTGGTGGGACCGACTTGAAGCACAACACCTCCATGTGCCTTGCACAGGAAGATTAAATGACTGGCTCAGGGTCCAACAGGATGTCAGCAGTGGGGCAAGGAGTTAAACTTGGGCCTTTCCAGCACTCCTCGGTGAGCGGGAGGTGCCGATCCCGAGATCTCAGAAGGGCAAAAGTCTCCGCTGAGGCTGCTGTCCTCTGCCATTGAAACAAGAGATGGAGCAGAGTGCAGAGTTGAAAGTGCTGCCAGTTTAAATATGTACGTGGTCATTTCCTGGCATCTGGCAGCTAGGTCACTTGGGCTGCACAGCTAATGTCTCTTAGACTCCATCAGCAGCGATAATGAGGAGCAGGAGGATTCCTCATCAAAGACTCAGCTCCTATTATTGCTTTGGAGCAGTGAAGGTACCACACAATCCAGAAGAAAGACTGGGGATACTTGAAAGAACGAGTGCGATTTAGGGGAGCTGTGTGGTGCCCGATAATAAAGACTAGATTGTTTCTCTGTCTCTGCCTTTAGAATGGAGTTGTAGCTGGGCTGAGAGTTTAAAAGAGACAGAGAGAGAGAGAGAGAGAGAGAGAGAGGAAAAAAATTTCAAATCTGTTACAAAGCAAAGTGCTTCAACATTCACAAGTTAACGGCTCGTGTGAGAATCTGAAAAGCACCGTTCCTATTAACGAGTCACTTCGGTGCAGTGCCTGTCACTGAAAGATGTGCTGTTTGTCCTCGGCGCTTGTAGGATCCTTCAGCTTTGAAGTTTGCCACCAGAGAGTGGACCCAATTCATAGCTGGCTGAAGTTAATGGGAAGGAAAAAACTCCTGTAGACTTAAGTTGGCTTTGGATCAGCCCTGAGGACTTTTGGCTGCATAATAATATTCTGCCCCTTTGAATGCCTGGGAGTCTGGGATCTGCTCTGCATCTTAATCAGGCTGATGGAGATATAACCAAGGGGGACTGAAAGAGCAGCAGCAGAGGTTTGTAGGTGGATCCTGCAGTGGATCCTGAAGTAGGCCAGGGTTTGAAGGAAGGACCCTCAGGGAGAGGTAGAGGGGATGCAGAAAACCACTTTATCTGGTGTTTTCCTTTAGCCATGGTTTTCTTCTGAAAACAAAACCTCGAGAGGAACTTGGACATAGCAGCAAGTCCATCTGGGCTGGGGAAGTAGGACAGTGGCCTACAAGCCGCCTTGCTTGTTGCATTGGGCAGGTTTTTGCTGTAGGCGTCTTGTGGGGGTGGACCTGGATGCCTCAAGCACCATTTCTGCTTTTTGCAAGGGGGAATCCCTCGCGGTGACTTGACAAACCAGCATACAGCCATGACAGAGAAGTGCCGAAGTCTCCTTTTGGTTGCATCACAAGACCACTTTGGGTTATATCACAGGACCCGGACTTAGAAAGTTAGTATCTTTTCTAGTTTCTCCTACAATAGTGCGTTGCTTCAGCAGGGTTGCTAATGCTAAGCACACGTAGGGAATCTTCTTTTGGGTCTGATATTATTACATGTCATACATAATCCAAGCACCAGGCAGGGCAGGGAAATGGGCTGCCACTTGCTGCCTAAACGTATTCAGAAGATGCTCTGTAATATTTACACATCAGAGAGTGGCATTTGCCCAGGCAAAGCAGCTCACCGTATACTTAGGAGAGGGTTAGAGGATGTGACATCGGGAGATTGCACTTTAGATTGGTACAATCTTAGTTTCAGAGCTCCTTTGAAAATCTGACCCCGAATTTCTGTCCAGGCTGGCTTGTTACATCTTTATTGGGAAACCCTGGGTTGGCTGCTTATGCTGCTGCTGCTGGATCTCTACACTGGAGAATTAAACAGGTATGTGTCTCCACCTCAGGATGCAAATTATGTATCTGGTGGGGACTGCACAGCCAGGCTCCTTGAAAACAGCAAATCTGAAAGGAAAATCTGGGTTTACATCATTAAAAGCATTAACGATGACCTTTACCTGCTGCAGACATAATCCATTAATAATGTGCCTTGTACTGGATTGATCATGGTGATCTTCCACTAGGGGATTAAGGGACTACGGGAACACACAGCTGCTGATTTATTAAGAAAATATTCTGTATCGCAGGTGGGACTGTAGAGAGGGAAAAAAATCTAAAATGCATGTGCTGGATTTAACAATGTTCTTGTTGAATTTACATTTTTGGAGCAAGAGTTGAGGAAAGAACAAGAGAAGAAAGTTTGGTGACTTTGTGCATCAAGCATCTAGGGACCCAGAATGGGCAGTATCATTGAAATAGTGCAGTGAAACTGGGCTGGGCTGGGGAGACTTGTTTAAATGCCTGACTGTATAGTTACTTTGCTGAAGGGAATTTCAGCAACTGTGTTGCCTCTGTATATGGGTTTCTTGCTCCAGGGTTGCCCAGGAGAGATTGTCCGTTCGTCTCTCCCGCTCTCCCTTTATCTGTCTGTTCTTACCCTGCTCATTCACTCCATCATTCTTTCTTGTCTATCTACATTTGTGCTGGTTGGAAAATGTCGAAGCAAAAATGTTCTCATTGCGAAATGGATGTATTTGGTAGCCGTGTTGGTCTGAGACAAAAAGAAAAGCAAAATGCTTGAACTCTTGGTTCAGAAATGATACCTTTTATTAGACCAACTAAGAAATTGCAAAAAAAAAAATAAAAATTTGTTCTTGTGGGTGGTTTTGCAATGTATTAATTGGCTCAATAAAAGGTATCATCTCTGAACCAAGAGTTCTAGGGTTTTGCATTTCATATTGAGAAATGGAATTTAATGGCAATAGCAATTTTCCAGGCAAAATCACTATTTCTTGGGACTTTTCTCAGGAGTATGTAAGTAAGCAGGCAGGTGAGTCAGGTCAGCATTGGTCTTTGTAGCAGTCTGAACCACGATGGCATAACATGGGAACTGAGTTTTGGGGTCCCACAAGCTCCCATTATTCCTATGGGCCCTGTTCCCTGGTGGCTGCCTCACATGATGCACGGTGGGCTCTCTACTTGCTGCCGTGGTGCATTGTCTGAGTCCTGTGATTCACCACAATGGCTCTGCCACAGAGAGGGGCTGCAGTGCATTTTTGGGGAGAGAGCAGGGCTGGGGCTTGGGACCCACGGGGAAGAATGAGCACACTCGCCAAGTCCTTCCTGTGAAGCACTTCAATGGCTCAGGCGGGCACAGGCTCTAACATTGACCCAACCCAGAGCTCTGAGCTTTGCATTTTGGTTTTTGGTTTTTTTCCTCCAAGTTCTTTTGTGCTACTAATTTTCTGAATATATCTTTTTTTTAACTTTTTGTCTCAACTTGGGGAAAAAAGTGAACATTGAAAGACTATCCTAAGTGATGGAGGTTCGGTTGTTTAGCCTCGGCTCTTCAGTCTCAGTTCTTGTATTGGCTCCTGCCCATGGGCCTGTCCACACTATCTGACTATCTGCACTACTTAATACATGGGTGGGCCAAATGCAGCCCACGGCCCACCAAGCCATTCTATCTGGCCCATAGGGCCCCTAAAAAATTTAGAAAATTAATACTTATCTGCCCCTGGCTGCCTGTCATGTGGCCCTCAATGGCTTGCCAAAACTCAGTAAGCGGCCCTCTGCCCAAAATAATTGCCTATGCCTGACCTAATGGTTCATTAGTGCTTAGGAAAGCAGGACTATGAAAACTGACTTGCTATTGATAGGGTTGCCTGAAAGCTACCTCTGTGAATGAAAAATGTCTGATGTGCTGTGTACGTTGGCATTGGGCTTGCTATCATGCTGCATTATTAATATTTGTGTTCTGGTTCTACCTAGGGCTCTGGTGGGCTCAGCACAACACACAAGGAGGCTCAGTTTCAATGTATTGACTGATCGCTCACTCGCTTGCTTTTTGAAGAAAAAATCACTGCAACTCTTCTCTGAAAAAAGTCTTTTAAGCTGAATCTTGCCTTTTTGCAATGTGATGCCCAAGCCTGATGCAACCTATATGTATGTACCACTTTTGCCCTGCTTCAAACAGTCTGTGTCCTTTACATATTTATAGCAGAGCCAATGGCCTTATTCACAGATGTGTTCCAGAGGAAAGAAAGAAGGATTGGATTTGATAGCCCAGATCCTCAGCGGGGGAAATCAGAGTGGTTTCACTGGCGTCAAAGCAGCTACGTTGCCTTACAGCAACTGGGAACCTGGCCCAGTGCTTCCGGAGACACTGTAGTCTGCTTCATGTAGAGAATTATATGCAGGGTTGCGGAGTCAGAGCACAGATCTCCCTGTGGGAGTATTTCTGGTTTGATCCTGCAAGCTCTGTGATGTTCTTTAGTAGCACAGACAGGACAGGTTTCCCAGCTGCGAGTGGATGGCAGGGAGGGGGGTCAGCTACCCAGCCTCATCCATCTTGGCTGGTGCGAGTCACTATATCGCAGATAGAAGTTAAATGTTGAGAACGTACCGGATCAAGGCAGACAACACATTGCGTGGCACTGCTTTTGCAGCTGAGAAGGCTTCATGGAGGCTGGGACGTGTCAGGTTGATTTATCATGCGGCTTCAGGAGAAAAGAAACAATTCTGGTGGCAGAAAAAGAGGCTTGCTTACTGAAGACCTGTCAGATTTGCCAGGACAGTAATGGTCCTGAGAGATAGTCCCTGGGGATGCCCACCTGACATAGCAGCCGACACTGCCACACAGGGAGAAGCAGGCAGCGTCTTCCTTGTGACCCCCCTTGTTCTCCTTCCTTCTGCTGAGAAGGAAAGCACAGATCAGTTGTTTTGCAAAGTCTAAACTGGTGTAACTCCCTGGAAGCTAAGGGGAGCCGTGCTGAGCCAGCTGAGATTGCTCCTTGCAAATCTAACCCCTTGATTGAGGAATCATTGTGTTATTGCTATTAACACCGGAGATCAGGGCACAGCGCTCTGCCTGCTCTCTAGGTGTAGCTCTTGTCAAAAAGAGCTTACAATCTATATAGATGTGGCAGAAGCAAGGAAAGCAGATTACCCCGATTTACAGATGGGGATCTGAAGCATAGAGAGGCGACTGTCTGGAGGTCACGCAGGCAGGCTATGATACAGCTGGGAGTTGAGCCCGGTTTTGCCTGAGATTGAGGATAAAGCCTTAACCACGAGGCCATGCTTCCTCTCCACCTGGCTTTAAGCTCAATCCTTGTCTCAGCACAGACAGCAGATGTTTTGCTGTTGACTTCAGCAGGAGTAGGATTGGTTCTTGTATGTGAACATAATGGGATACTGTACTTCACTAAATATAAAGCCTCTCAAAAATCACAGGGCTGGACTCCCCTCTTCTGCACCAGCTTTACCCTGGGGCAACACTGCTGATTTCACATGGGTTTTTTTCTCTGCATTTACCCTTGAGTTGCCAAAAATAAAAGGGTGCACTCCCTGGCAGTGACAGCACTTTGTCTCACTCTGTTTGTAAGCCTAGCAGGGAGTCCGCCTCAGTAATATTAATTGCTCTGCTGAGATTAATCTCTTCAGTTTTATTTTTCCACAACAGGCATTCATAAACTAACAGCCATCCATGTATGAGCCCTACCATCATCCCCCCTCAAGGTGAAAAGGACTACAACATCAGCAAACACTACCACCAAGCCCTTCAAGGGTGGAGCTCCATATTATCAATTAACACGGGGTTAAACCTCAAGCACGGCTGTATAATTATGCTCGCTGTTTCTCTTGATATTTCTTTGGATTAATGATGTGCAAGTGTGGCTGAGCTGATTATTGCTAATAGGAGGCAAACAGCATCCTCCCCACTCTGGGAGGAGATGCCAAGCAGGGAGAGGAAAAGTGCTCACCCCATGTGTGAGTGCTGTGCGGGACAGCGGGTCAATTGGCTTCAAGAACTGCTGAGTACAAAACAGAGGCTAAACAGAGACTGAATCAAGGGAGACAGACAGTGGTGCAGTGGGAAGCCTATGAGGCAATTAAGATAAAAGGAGAAAGGCCCATTCCTTCCCCTTGTTCCCTACACCGAGGGTTTGCCAAATGTAATTTTAATAACAAGTCGACTTGGACCCTGCACAGATTTTTTGTGCAGCCTGTTTACTGTGCCAGTGAGCACCAACATTAGCAACAGGGCAAATAGTTCTCTTCCTGGCTCTGCCACTAACCTGTTGTGACACAAGTCACTTTGCCTCATTCCCTGGTTTCCCCACTGCCCCCAATCCCTTTGCCTGTCTTTTCTATGTGAACTCTAAGCTCATCAGAGCAGGGCCTGGCTCTTACTGTGAATTTGTACAGTGCCTAGCATAGTGCAGCCCTCATCTTGATTGTGGTAGGGGGTGCTACTTTGAAACATTGCATGTCCGCTTGATTAAAGGCAACACTCTCAAGTGGAAGGGAATTAGGTGTGTTAGTGCAGCCTGGGGCAATAGGTAGCCTGGACCTGTAATCAGTATGGTAAGCTTGGAGGGGATGGTGTGCATGGAGCGAGGGTTCTGTGCATCTGTATGGAGCCCTGTCACCTGGTCTGGAGGCAGTGTAGACACAATCTTTAACTACCGGGTGGATTCTAGTACTGTTGTATGCTACTGGCTAAGAACTGACAACCCCACCGGTGCTGTAGAAAACTGTACAAGTCCTTCCACCCCTCCACTGCTGTAAATCACTGTTGTTCCATTGGCTTTAATGAAGCTGTTATGACCAGCTTGGGGGTCCAGCCCATGGTTTAAAACTCCATCTAAAGATGAGACCATTCTGCCATGTAAGCTGCTGTGCCATTGACTTTGATAGCAGATGGGACACACTCAGGGAGTTGAATTCACCCCAATGTAGAAAGGCTAGTATACATCTTTAAATCTCACAGGCATGTGTAGATCTTGCCACCAAATGTTACTCAGGCATACCCCAATACTGTTCTTTTTGAGCACTCAGATTTTGGTGCCTGACTTATGGAGGTATTGGCTGACCACAACTCCAGCAGAAGGTAATAGAGATGTCAGAGCAGGGCCCAGGGTCTCAAGCCATGCACCAAAAGTTGGGTGGAACCATTAGGATAGGTCAGTGAGTGAAACATTGCCACAGCAATGGGTGAAACACAACACCAGCTGTTTGCCTGCCATTAACAAGGGGTGCTTTGACCCTCAACTAATTGGTGGTGTGAGCAGGTGGCAACATTGTCTTCCATTCAGAGCACGGTGTCAAACATTTATCTCCATGTGTTAATCTGTAAAGGAAGGGGAGGCACCAGGTGGACCAGGGAGTTGCCACTGAGGTCAAACAATTCATTTTGAATTGCAAATTACTTTTTTTTTTTTTAATTAAATAGGATCCACCTGGGATGTGTTGCTTCCAGTAATTGGGCAGCCAAGCAGGCTGGAGACCCAGCCTTTAACAGAACACATACTCCGATGGGCTGTTGCCATAGAGTTTGTTTCCCAAGAACAAAGTTCAAAACCACGGAGGGAAGCCATGTCTCATTAACAGCATGAATACTCAGCTTTTTCATGAAGCTTTTCATCTGTACTTCTTAAAGTCCTTTACAAAAGGTGGTGAGTGGTATTAGCTTCAGTTTTGCAGTTGGGAAGCTGAGGCACAGAGCAGGGAAGGGACTGGTTCAAAGTCGCCAAGAACCAGGACTGAAGCTCATATCAGAGCTACCCATCCACTGATATAGCTAGTTGATGACACTTCCCCTTCCCCCAGCCAAAACATGCCTGTGTTTGTCAGTATTAATCACTCTTGGCCAAAGTTAATTAAGGGAATATGGAGACTTAGATATTCTCAAGGATTTGTCCTTTGGCCCTACAGCATTCCTGGGATAAAGGAGCTCATCAAACAGAAACTCTTCTGTTCTGCTAGGAGGCAAGCATCAATTGTAACAATGCCAAATTTTTAACTAGTTGCAACAGATGTCTGTATAGTTATTCCCGTGAGGAAACGGAGGCATAAAAACCTGATGGGACTCACCCAAGCTCATCCAGCAGACCAACTGTAGAGCAGGGATAGGACCCAGCTCCCTGGATCCCATTTTGATGCTTAATACATATAGCCATATTCATGGGTTTTTTGGCACGGTGCTTAAATCCATGCAATACTTGATTTGCTATTCCCCAAAAGGGGTCTGTGTGGGAGGAGGAGTCATTCATACAGTCAGGGAGCAAAAGCAATGCTAGGTGATCTTAGGTGACAATGAGCATCAGTCATGGCCAATGGTCAAACCCATGGGCTGGAAACTTTTCAGGATAGTACTGTTGGATAATACACGGTGGGGCAATAGCACTGCCTGTAAACCAGGGAGGACCCACTTAACTGTTAATTGGAAGCTGTGCTGCCTCTTTCCACAGGGGAACTTTCCTATGACTTTACATGCCCATTTTGACATGTTGGACTTGATTCTCCCCTTAGTTTCCCCAGCTTTACCTGGTTATCACAGCATGGATTTCTTGCATAAGTTTGGTGTCTAGCATCAGGCTCAATTGCACTTCGGAAGCTGGTGCAGCCTTTGGATGAACACAAGAATTTGAAGATGCACCTTTTTATTGAGCTGGTATGGCTTGTTCCTCTTAAGGGTATCCATGCCCCTTAGCACCTGTGACATTCACAGGGTATTTATTAACAACCACAACACAGACTGGGACGAAGAAGCTGAAATCCTATTCAAATTAGATTGGAATTTGGAGTCTCATTTTTGTTTGTACCTTTGCAAATCTCCTCTTGAACTATTACCCATCAACCTCCTTCTCAGAAGAGTTTCACATGTCTTTCCCCTATGGACGACCCCGTAAGAGCAGGCTGTAGCCCCTTAGGACATCATGAACTACTTGCCTTCACCATTTACAAGGAATGACCAGGCTAATAAGTGCTGCTTAAGACCATTATTGAGGAAGTATGGTGCATGGATGGAGTCAGTTAAGTGATTATCCTGGAAATGGATGGGGCCATAAATGTCGCTGTTGCTCATAACCCAGCAGATAATGCTGAGAGATCCTGCCAGGTGGCTTTACTTCTGCTAGGCTCTACTGCAGTTGGATTGCAATTAGGCAGTATATTAAAAAAAATAAGGCACATTTTAACTGTGCTATAATGCAATGAAGGTGACATTCACCCCAGCTCAGTGGAGCAGAACAAGACCCATGCACCATTAACACCCCTTATAAGCCCCTTATGGCCTTTGCAACATTGAAGTCCTACTTGTTTGAGCACCACAAACGTGGAGGATTTTGGTGTTAAGATCTGGGCTCCATTTTATCCAAAATCCCAGAGCCTGAAAGAGAAGGTGCTCTGGTTTTTATTATTAGCTGCTTTTACAAGCATGGTAGCACCTAGGAGATTTACTCGTGGGTCAGGACCCCACTGGTCAGGCTGCTGCACAAACACAGGATAAAAAGATGGTTCAGCCCTAAAAGATCCATTGGCATATTATCCAGCTTCAGTCTAGCAGAGCTCTCAGAAACAGGTTTGGTATCACACATTAAAAATCTATGAGTGAGGCCACCCTAAGAATCATGCATTTGGCATTAAAAAGTGAAAGGGGTTTTTTTGGGGGAAAAAAAAAAGTAAAGCATTTTAGTCTCTTTTATTTGCTTTCTAATTTTTTGAGCTTCAGCATATATTTAAGCATTTTTTAATGCAATTACAATGGATAGGAACTTCATTTTTCCCCCATGAAAGCTGAGATTCTCAGAAAAATAAGAGAACTTGAGGAACTGTGGCTTTAAGAGAAAAAAAATGAATGTCATGACACTTCACAAATGAATTCACTTTGAATCTGGCAACAGTGTAGGTTTAATTTTAAATCATGGTCGCAGTCGCATTGAGGGAAGATATCCTTAAAATCCTACAGACATGCTGTGGTACTTAGGGTATGTGGCCTGTTCATGAGAAATGTGCACATACCGTGCACTGTAAGCAAGGCAACAAAATTACATAGTTAATTTAAGTCCCCCACCCCCACTTTTAATAGCCAAAAAGCCTTTGCCTAAACCAATCATTTCCAGTATGAACCAGACTGAAGCCAATGCAAACAGGCCAGTTAGAGATCCCTTGACATCAGCTTTCTGCAGAGTAACGAGCGGTCTGCTTTTCTGGGGTGCTTAAGATCCCTATGCAACTGTGCCAAGCTCCCAGATGGCTGCTTGCCCCGAGATCAAAAGGTTGTTTTAATTAATATCTAATAATTTGGAATTCATAACTTGGGAATGATTGAGCAATTACTGTGAGTCAGTGAAACCCTTGAGCCATTAATGAGGCGGTCATAAAGATGTGACAAAGCAATTCCGACTAGGGACTCAGAAGGCTTCACTTATATCTTCCAGGAGAGTTCCCATTTCTCCCCGCACAGCCTGTGGCTTGTTCGTGGCGGTAATTTGCTTTGAACACAGAGTCACTGAAAGTCGCAGAAGACCATTTAGTAATGTGGTTGTGGGAGAGGGAAGAAACCCCGGGGAAGACTCATCCTGTCCTCTGGAACAGAGTGGCCTCTTCCAGCATTTGTTTTCCAGCACGCCAGCTAAGATGTGCGCCTCTGGATGTGTGGATAAATTGCAGCTGAATGGCGTGTTCCTCTAACAGAGGCTTTATGCAAGGGTTTGGGGCTTGCGTTGTGTTGTGTTGTGGGGGGGGTGTTATCTGCCTGCTTTGAGCCTTATATTTTCCTTCCTCCCTAATCCTGGCAGGTTGACTTCATGGGAAGAACATGGGCATGGGGGATCCACTGGTTCCCATTCTTAGCTCTGTTGCAGCTTCTCTGTGTGACCTCGGATCAGTCCCTTTTGAAAAGGAATCGGGATATTTCCTGGGCTTTGAAAAAGCTCTTCAATTCCTCTGTGGCACAGTACCCCACCAGTAAATCTGAGATGATTTCACTTATTTTTCGCCTTCCAATTTGCCAACTTGTCTAACTGCTTGGGGAACACCGAGGCCGGGAATGCCGCATCCTTCATCGTTTGCATGGCACAAAAGGCAACGGGACTGACTTCAGTTTCTAGCTGCTGTGGTGATTCAGAGAAGGAGTCCAAATATGTAATGGCAGTTGAAAGACTGTCACTGTATGCAGCGAAGTAAAATACTGGATACAAGTAAGATTGGGGACTACTGGGTGTGTGGGAGAAGATATGGAAGGAAATATCTTCTAGCAGTTCATGAACAGTGGACACATCTACACGTGCTGGGTTTGTACAGCAATGTGGCAGGCTCTAGGTCATCAGCTGGGACCATGCAAGGCCAGACAGCCATTCAGTCGCACCTCTGTATGTGTTAATACACCATGAAAGAAAAGTGATAGCACCTGTGACTTTATAAGTGTAGGAAAAACTCCTGCATAGTTTGAAAAGGAGCATTCACATATGAGAACAGGTGAGAAGTTGGATGGGATGGTTTGATCATTCAGCCTGGATAGCATTACTTAACAGATTTTTGCCCATGTACCTGTACTGCGGTATTGGGCCCGTGCGTGGCCATAGAGAAGGTTGCTCTGTATGAATGAAAGGCAGGCTTGATTTACTATTGATTTTGCATCTTCCTCTAAAGGTCTTCTCTTGTCCTTCAACAGACATGAGAGTGATCCCAACTGTCTCTTAGGGCATGATTCAGTGCTCACTGAAATAATGGGGAGGACTCTCTTTGACTTCACGGGCTTGGTCAACATTTAGCCTTGTCAAAAAAAAAAAGAAAGAAAGAAAAAAGTTAACCCACGAGGGTTGCATTAGCTACTCGCCTGGTGCTCAGGACCCCTGGGTTTCATTCTGATCCTTATGCCCCCACTTCTTGCATGCTCCTGAGCAATTCTGTTTCCCATGCTGTGAATCACTTTCCCTATCTATATAATAGGAATGTTAGTACTTGCTTTCCTTTATGAACCTATTTGAAATTTGCTGATGAAAAGTACCCACGTGACTCTTGGTTGCTAGTTTGAGTGAATACCGCTTACGGTCTGTAGTCAGGAAAAGCCTATGGCAGTTCTGGTGGAAGAATTGCAGGTTATGAGTGAGGACACTCCATACCCATCCAGTCTCTCACTCTTGTAGCTCTGCTCATTGGGCCCTGGCATCCCCACAAGAGTGTGAGTAGGGGACGTGGTCTTTCTTGAAGCCCATAGACTACAGGAATCTATGTTGCAGATTGGGAAGAGACTGAGCTTTCATTTTCATCTCATCATCTGCGGCCTATGTTGCAAGTCCAGGGGCTAGACCCGTTTTGGGGAAGGGCTAATTTCACCTCTGCAAAGGGCAATGGGAAGCCTCCGATCCGTACACAGCTACAGATGGGCGCATGGCTTCATTTTTTATTTATGTAGCAGCATCTCCTCATGGCAACTGGCAGGTTTGCCTTGTTTTTCACCAGGCCTCTTATTAACACATGGCTGGATCCCTCTGTCTCTCTGCACCCACTGTGTTAGTAATCAGACAGTGTGTAATTGTGCAGCTGCCTTGCAAGATGAGGATGAGATGGTTGTGTAGTGGCTCAGCCTTTGGGAAAAGACCTGTCTGGGGCTAGGTTTTCAAAGGAGGTGGCAATGAGCAATCCCATCCTGGTAGTTGGTGTGTTATGCCAGCACATGCTGCACTATCTTTCTTGTCTTCATGGGAAAATAGACATTGCATTGATCTCAGCCGTGCCCTCCATCAGGGTCCATAACCTGTCCTTTAGGCAGGGACTTTATGGTCTAAGGGACTCTAAGGGTTATTCTGACACAGTCTGTTTGGACAAGTGCCCAAATTTGCCCTGGCAGAGGCAGGTCTGGCTGGGTGTGCATATAACCCATCCAGAAATTCAGCTTTCCATTGTGCCAGCTACATGCCAACATGCACATGACAGCGAGCATGTGAAAAGCAAAAGAACATGTATGCCAGAGAGCAAAAAGGCAGTTTTCTTTAGTAAAGCCGTTTATTTCACACACTCAGTAAGAAGCCAGGGCTCAGGGCTCCATCTTTCAGATGTCTCATGTCTCTCTTTTCAGTCTGACCTCTGGCCCTGCTGCCAGGGCTTTGCTTTTCACATGAGTAAACAGCCATTGGCGACGGCTCGCTCCAGATGTGCTCACTCCAAACATGAATAGCACTGGTGGCCCCAGACACTGACCTTCTCCCTTTGGCAAGGAATTTGCACAGGACATCTCTGCTCAAGGCTGAATTTTACTCTTAGTCTGTCCCGAGGAGAGCAACTGGAGGCAACTGGATAATTGAGTTGTTTTCTTTCCGAGGCTGATGAATTTTGAATGGAGAGGACCACACAAAGAGTATTTCCCTTTGGAATTTAATCATAGCTACCCAACCCCTGCTTCAGATTTGATTCCCATTTACATTATCTTTGTAATGGGGGGGGGGGAGCAAAGATGTGACATGCTTATGGACACCTTTCCCATTGAAGCAACTGTTCTCCGAGGACCTTCAATCAGCTCCTTGTCATGGTTACTGTTCTTCTGTGCTTTGTCCCTTCCCACAGCTTTTTTATTTCTTCGAATACAAAGCAAAGCTCCACGAAGAGAAAACAGTCAGCTAAACAGAGAAGGCCGTAGGCAGGGAACCTAAGTGAGACTTAATGCCCTCCTCCCTTGCCTTCTCCTTCCCCAGCCTTCTGGGATGGCCTCAGGGGCACCAAGAGATGGAGTGGGAGGAGAGGGAACAAACTGGGAGGAGACGGTAAGTATCTGGTACGTTCATGCTCATGTATTGATAAACTCCGGTTTCCCCCCAGAACGGCAAGCGTTTCTGAATCAAATGAAGGCTGCAAGTGCCACCTTCCCTCGCGGTGCTGGAGATCAGAGGTAACTCCACTCAAGTCTAGCAGGCTGATTGTCTTCTCACTTACCTAATAGGACTAAAGAGTAACTCCCCCGGAGTCAATAGTCCAGTTCTCTTCCCCCTTATGCTGGTTTAAATTGGGAACATTTTCTGCTGTAAATCGATGGGATTAACTCTCTCCTTACTTACCTAGTATTAACCAGAAGAAGCACCAAGGGGGACTGATTCCCCTCCTCCCTTGGAAAATGAATTAAGAATCGAATTGAATTAATGAAACATTAATTCTGAGTCAGCTCATCCACGTAGTGGTTTAACGCACTTTAACTAATACACTTTAAAAACTAATTTAGATTAACTTTCTATAGTACCTTTGAGCACGTGCCCCTTATATGTATATGCCTGGAATAAGTCAAGAGTAAGTCCGTTATCAATCAAAGGGATTCATTCTCCTCCTGCTAACCTACTAAATCAGGAGTTAGTCGAATGTGACTGATTTTCCTTTTATACACTTAGCGTAATTCTCTTTTTAAGGTTACTTGTTCAAATCAAAAGGAACTTCTCATCACTGCAAACATCCTCCAACAACAGCAGAGCGTCTGTACACCGGGAGTTTATGCTCAAGTCATTACACTGGACCAACTACAGTCATGCAGTATAGACGGGCTCTTGATAGCGTTTGGTCTTCTGAATTGGTGCTTGTGACTCAGTGGGCACGTCTACATGGCGCTGTATGGTGACATTGCTCTGGGGCCACGCTTCAGTACTTCCGTTTGGCATACTAAAGTATGGTGAAGGATGGGTGGTTACTGCAGCATTCATGCAGCGTATGGTTAGATTTCACCGCTACATCGTCATACCGGCACACTATCACTGGGGAGCGCGCCACTGTAGTGACATAGCCAGCAATCATGTGTAGACCCACACGATCACTACATTGCCATAGCATGCCAAGCAGCTAAGCTTTAACTGAAGCAATTCCTTGCTGTTAATTTGGTTTCTCTCCCTAAACATTTCACTGCAAGGACTCTGGGACTCATCTAATTATGTTGTGGCTGCTTTTACCTTGCCTGGTGGCTACCATGTTTGCTGCAGTTTGTAAGCACTGAACATCCTTAGCACAAAACAAAGTGACTTTCCACAAGTCTCCCTTTTAGATGACTACCCAAGAGACTCCTTCCCCCCACTGCTTTCCAGACTGATGTATATTAAGCGAGCAGCAGATGGAAGTGTCAACTTATGTTTTACTTATTGCTGGATGGCAAAGGGTATTCCATGAACAGAAGTGCCTGATGCAAGGGCCACGGGTGCGCTGCTATGAGTAAGGACAGTCTATTGCTTTTGTATTTGGTGCTTGTGTGTGATGGATGGGGGAATAGTTTGTCCAAGTCTGGTGCTTGCCATTCCAAAAATACATTGAAAAACTAGAGAGGGGTCAGGGAAAAGCCCTGGTGGGAATGATTAAAAGATTGAAAAATATGCCTGGGAGTGAAAGGCTTGAAAAGCTTGGTTTGTCTAACTCAGGGTTTGTTCAAACCTCCTGC
The DNA here is from genome assembly GCF_001723895.1 of Crocodylus porosus. Classification (NCBI taxonomy): domain Eukaryota; kingdom Metazoa; phylum Chordata; order Crocodylia; family Crocodylidae; genus Crocodylus; species Crocodylus porosus. Next base: position 6,257,552 of record NW_017728939.1, on the reverse strand, counting down.
CTGTGGGCCAAATGAAGCCCACAGGGCCATTGCACCTGGCCTGCAGGGCTCCTCATGGGTCAGGAAATTTGGTGGCAGGGGACTGGTGGCTCTCTCTTGTCAAATTCCCCGACCCTAAGCCCTACGTGGCTGATTGGGACCAGGCTGGGCAGTGACCCCCTTCTCCCCCCAGGGATGGGCCACACCTCCCTCCCTTCGCCTTTGGATCAGGGCTGTGCCATGCCCCCTTCCTTCCTTACAGTGCTGGGTTGGGGCTTGGCTGTGCCCCCTCCCCTGCAGAGCTGGGCCATGTCCCCTCCCTCCCACACTCCCTCCCTCTCTGCAGGGCCTGGTCATCCCCTTCCCTCTCCATGGTGCTGGGTCAAGCTCCTTTCCCCTGTGGGGTTGTGTTTGGACCAGCCTGCCCTGTCTGCACAGCCAGATGGTGCCCTCCATGCCCACCCAGGTGCCGGATCAGAAACATCAGCTGGATCCAGCCCGCAAACAAACTGGGCCCTGCCAATCCAGCCTGCTGGGCAGAAAGGTTGAGCACCACTGATTTAGCTCATCAAAGATCAGGCTAAAGGCTCACTTGATTTCATAGATTTCATAGACATTAGGGCTGGAAGGGACCTCAGATCATCGAGTCTAGCCCCCTGCCCAAAGGGCAGGAAGTCGGCTGGGGTCATAGGATCCCAGCAAGATAAGCATCCAATTTGCTCTTGAAGGTGTTCAGTGTAGGTGC